>NC_056703.1:6066222-6098722 GCF_018831695.1 Puntigrus tetrazona | reverse complement strand
AGGAAGACAGTAAAAACATCCAGGACCAGGTGAACTCCGATCTTGAGGTGGCCTCCGTGTTATTTAAAGGTAAAGGCGAATGGCTGGAGCGACACGGCCTTGTTTTGGGTGAATGGGAAGTTGTTTCAAATGTCTGTTGTTTCTACCTCTCTACAGCGGAGTGTAATATCCAGACGTCTCCCTCACCTGGTATTCAGGTTAGGCACGTTTACACGCCATCAACCACCAAGCACTTCTCTCCAATAAAGCAGTCCACCACGCTCACCAACAAACACCGTGGAAACGAGGTCTCATCCACACCGCTGCTCGTCCACTGTAAGTCTTCTCATTTCGTTTGCCAAGATATGTCAATCCTATCTTTAAAACTATAACCATATCCATTTTTATCTTCTTTTTTTGTCTAGCACTGTCTATACATCAGCTGGCAGCGCAAGGAGAGATGGTGTTCTTAGCCAGTCGAATAGAACAAGGCTAGTTTGTTTGGAAAAATCCAAGTGAAGTGATTTGGTCTTGCATATACGTTACTGTTTAAAGTTTGGGGTTGTAGATGTTACTCGTGCTCACCAATGCTGCAGTTATTTTTTTATATATATATATATATATATATATATATATATATATAAAAACACTTGTTGTGCTAATGCATTAAGCTAATGGAGTTTAACCAAGGTTAAAAGCATCTGCTAAATGAATAAATGTAAATGAGCAACCCCCGGTTTCACAGGCAAAATGCACGTTTGAGATCTCAGCTGAAAATATCTTGCTCCGATGTATCTTAAAATAAGTCGGTGTTATTGTTCTGCATCAAGACGCACAGCTGTGATGTTTTCTGCTAAGGCGTTTTTGTTGCTTAAATATCTTAATTTAACTAAAGGCCTGGCCCTGGCTTAAGCTAAGCCCCATTTATGAAACGGGGCCAAATTTGTAATTTCAAAAACAAGAGACACCTGACTTGACCCCAGACTTTTAAACGGCGTAATTTTTAACTATGCATGCACCTAGGTCTAAACTCGTGATAAATGAGGACTTGACCTTTACTTTCCCGTTTCCCTTCGAATCAGAGTCTGTGATAAACCTGCAGGATGAAGAGGGATTCACCCCACTGATGTGGGCGGCAGCTCACGGACAGATCGCTGTGGTCGAGTTCCTGTTACAGAGTGTGAGCGCCTCATTTCTTCAGCGCCGTCTGCTTAAATTTAGTCCGAACGTACCTGCGCAAAGCTAATAGTTAGCTCTTCGATTCTTTCGAGATCGGCTGGATCTCCAGATACTCACAGCTCTCTCCTTTCAGGGTGCGGATCCTCTCCTCTTGGCCAAGGGAAGGGAAAGCGCACTGTCCCTGGCCTGCAGTAAAGGGTACACGGATATCGTCAGAATGCTTATCGACTGTGGAGTTGACGTTAACGAGTATGATTGGGTAAGCAGTCACATTATCGATTTGATGCCTGGATACCTATGAAGCAATGACCCGTGAAATACAATATTGCGTGACTATAGCGACCTTTATCAAAATATGCTGGTAGTAGCATTCCAGTGGAAATGGATAGGACAGTTTTGTTGAGTAGGAGACATTTCCTGGTAGTTATATGGTGCGAATGTACTTCTCAATATGATTTGAATCTTGCACTCTTAAGCAAAAACGGACTTGCTTATGTTTTTCCAGAATGGCGGAGCACCGCTGCTCTATGCGGTGCATGGTAATCACGTTCGCTGTGTGGAAATCCTCTTAGGTAAAAGGCTTACTTTGAACTAATTTCATTGCACGGCGGTGTTTAGGCATTTTTGTTGATTTTTACTTCTGATCACTGGACAGAGAGTGGGGCCGACCCAACCATGGAGTCAGACTCTGGCTTCAATGCTATGGATATGGCTGTGGCGATGGGACACCGAAACGGTAGCTATAACATGATTACTCCTCAAACGTGACCGTTTTATTCATTTTAAGCAATCAATACTGTTTTTTTTATACCTGTTTTACGTTGGCTTTAACGGTCATTGTAATTCCTTATATCGTTGCCTCCCAGTCCAACAGGTATTAGAGGGTCATCTCCTGAAGCTTCTGCAAGGCATCAAAGAATAACCATAGCAACAAGAAGAATCTGAGTGAATATTTGAGTGTTGATTATGATGAAGGGAATGCCATTTAACGTTTGCTGAATACTTTATATGAATTTTTTTTTTTTTAAATCTATCTTTAAAGAAGCCAATGCACAGAGCAACATGACAATTGACGAGATCAGAACTTCAGCGTTTTGAACCTACTGATTTTTTTTTTTTTATTCAATGTGAAGTGTGTTATTAGGTCACTGATTTCTACCTAGTTACAATGTGTATTTGAAAAGATATTTATTTTGCCATTTAAAGCAAAAAAAATAAGCTGTTTCACATTAAACTTGACTGGCGTTATGGTTTATAAATTAAGTAAATCTAAATCTGGGCACTTTAGAATTAATCACGTGGAAAAGAACAGGATGAAAAAAAATCAGTACCAGTTCAGCTGTCACACTTATTGCCATTTTGTCCAGTTGTGCTACAACACTGTAAATAAACCTTAATTTATACTGAAGGATGTGTGATTTATTTCTGGAAAAACATCTCATTTTTAGAAAGAGCTTTAAAAGTAGAAATCCACTGCATTTCTAACTTCCGTATTCTAAGTTAACAGCATGGAGGGATATCATCCCCCAATTAAAACAAACAACAGTATTTAATAAGCCTTTTGTCAATAGCAAATGTTTATTTCCAGATGTTGATTCAAATGGGCTCCAATGAGCGAGCCTCAGTAACAGGGAAGGTGGAGGCAGAGATGCCTCTTGGACCGCACAAGCAAACACACACTTGTAAAACTGTGCATGAACTTGTGTGGTACCATCAATCTCACACTCTCAGCTCGGACACATGAGGGTCACAGCAGTGCACGAAAGAGATAATAGATTCAGGGATGCAATATTTATAAAAGAAAAGGAAAAAAAAAAAAAAGTCCCACAAGCCTCCGCTGAGACCAGAGATTTCAAACGTCTTTCCTTCCCGTGACGTTAATTTGCCTCATTCTTTGAAGCCTCATCGAAATTCTCCACAAGGTCTGCAAAGAGAGAAAACAAGGATTCAGTAAAACAATTCACAGGGAGGGATTAATTCAGAGGGATTAAAAACTGAACACTTGTGGAAAACCGGATTTATGAAGAAACACTGGACATCCAATAAATGTGGAGTGAAAAACAATCTCATCTTCACGAAACAATCTGTAAATGTTTATAGAAACATGATCTGAAAGGCAATTTCTGTGCCTCTCTCTCTCACTTGTGTGCCCACGTGTGCAAGTAATTTCCATAGAGAACATAAACGAGCACTGGGGGACTGAAAAGTCCACAGCTGTGAAAATGAAACCACAGAGGATCAAAAGCAGGTTGCATTTTAGGAGATGAAATCTGATAAATGGAACATCAACTATTCTGCCTCAGGGCATCAGAATGGAAATCACTAACAGAAGGCTTTGTTTTCAGAGAGGACAGAAAAGGTTGATTCTCAGTAACGGTCACAATGGCACAAGCCGTTAACCCTTTTTGTCATCGCAAGGGTGAGCTAATTTCGCAGCGTCGGAGATGTAATCATACTGTACATGTGCTAGACTTGGGTTACTAACTGGGGTTTGCTCAGGAAGGAGAACTGGGGAACTGTAATGGCAACCGTATGCGTTCGACCCCCTCTCTTTAAAAAGAAAAGCAAACCGAACCGTCGGCGCTCGTAAACAATGGAGCGGATTTTAAACACTCGAATATGACGACGACATAAGAGCCGAGACAACCTGCCGGGACCCTCCTTTTTTGGACATTTACACAGCACAAGCCGAGACGCTGGCCCAACGTAAGCAAGTGCGCTTTGTTTACATTACCACACGCACAGAAAGCCATATGGTAATAATTGTGAAGCTCAAGCTAGGAGACATAAAATACACAAGGAATAATAGAAAACGTAAGCAAATAATCTTATGGTTAACGCTATGACTTAAAATCGAGAGGATTGTTATATATATATATATATATATATATATATATATATATATATATATATATATATATATATATATATATATATATATATATATATATATAAAAATGAAAAAGGGCAACATACTGACCTGGAACTTCGTCGTCATCTTCCTCTACACCAGCTACTGGTGCCTTTCCATCACCCGCTGCAAGAAAAAAAAAAAAAAAAGGAGAGTTTAAAAGTGTACAAAAACACTGCAGATTCTAGAGAACTTACAAAAACACCACTGACTAAAGGTCTACAAAACACGATTTCCATAATGACATGGCTAAACATGCCCATATTATGAGATCCATCAGCTCAGATGAATCACGAGCCCTGAAAGAGCAAGAAATATCACTAATAATTATCAGGATTAAAAGCCTTCAGGAGTACATTAACCAACATCAGGGGAGAAAAAAAAAATTCCAATGGGGTCAAACAAAAAACTACCGATTAAAAGCAGATTTTGCTTGTAGAGTAAAGAACTCGTGCTCGCTTTGGACCGAGGTTTCACAAACTGGGCTTTGCAAGTTGTGGAAAAACTAATTCAAGTGTAAATGTCAAATTAAAACAAATTACTACAACGAACCGTCTTGCTTGCATGCATGCGATATGGCCATTTACTAAAAGAACAGAACTGGCATTAAGCGGTTTAGTCTCAAGACCAACATTCCTCCCCAATAAAACTTTACTTGCATTAAGACGTAAATGTGGCGTCACGCTAAAAATCTCAGGGGGTATTTAAAATGCATCTTCGGTAAAAAGGGGTTTGGCTGACAAAAAAGCAGTTTATGAATTCCTCTGCACTCTCGATTTATAACCAAACAACTAACTAGGTCTATTTTAAAGCCTACTCTCTAGGCACAGACCAGCAGCAATGACACACCCCTCCCCCGGGAACATGTGCTTACACCTGTTAGCAACACACACACACACACACACACACACAGGCCTGTCACTTTGTTAGTTAGCAAGTCTGTCCACTATGCTGCTTGCTACATAAAACGAACAAAACAATGCAAGGCGACGCCACGTCTCAGTCGATCCAACCCACTTTCCACAACCGAGCACACCTTGTTTGGGCAGGGCCTCTGCAAGTCTGCGCAGACTGGTCAGGCTGTCGGCGCCCAGCTGGTTAAGGATAGAGGGCAGCATCTCCGTCAGCTGCTTGGTCTCTGCGTGGCCCGTGATGGTGAAGGTGTTGGCTGCCAGCGAGGCCTGCACTTTGGGATTGTTGAAGTGGATCACCGTGCCCTGGTTTGTGAACATGTTTACCTGAAAAGCGACAGCGGAGTGATGAGCGCGCAGGAGGCCGACATTGTACACGTTCGTAAATGCATGAGGCGCGCTTTCGGTCGATTACCTCCTCGATGCCAGAGATGTTATTTACTCCCAGTTTCTTGAGGGAGAACTGGAGCTTTTTGTCATCGGCGGTGGCCGTTCTGTGGACCACCTTCTTCTTTCTGCGGGCGGTACCCTGCCAAAACAAAATGCCATCAGTGTTTGTCTACAATTGTTAGACACCTGAACTCAATGGGGATCGGATATTATATAGTCTTACCTTTCCACCGATGCGGACTTGAGCCTGCAACTTGGCTAATTTCTCCTGGTTCATTATAGTTTCTTTCATCTGTAAGATAAGCAGATGCGTGTCAACGATAACCGTGTAGTGTGAAGAGCTCAAACGAGTTCGCAGGGGTGCGGTCTGAATGACACGTTCAGCGGAAAGAAAGACAACTTTGACGCGTGCAAAACTACGTTAATCGTTTTCAAACACACCGAAGAAGTCAGAGGAGACCTTTATTGGCGAAACGGCGGCTAATAAAAAGCGCAAACCGCGCGAATTGGTCGTCAGGCCCGTTGAGAAAGAGACTGATTAAAGCCAGTTTCTACATCGGCGACGTACCGCTTCCAGGTCGATACTAAAATGTAGCCGTTTAAAACGCAAAACAACGCGACTGAAATTCTCTCCGAAACCGATGCTCGTCGAGAAAACCGTTGGCCAATTTCAAGAGGCTAAGCGTCGATATTAGCATTCGGTTTATAAATAAATATTATGGATATGGACCGCGGAGTTTGTTTGAAGTGTGCTAGCAGGAATGCTAATCTCACGCGCTCCCAGGCCTGGGTCTCCACCGGCAGGGCCGAGTCTGGCCGACGCCGATTCAGGCGTCTTTCGGCGGCCGACACCGACAAAACAGCAGCCGCGTTGGGTGAACAAGCTACTCGTTCACCCCGGGTCTCGGAACCGGGAGCGGTTGCGCGGGAAATAGAGTATTTTAGAGCTCCTCACTGACCTGCACGCTAGCAGCAAACACACGCGGAGAGCAAGATGGAAGCGAGAGAGGATGACGGAAGTGACGACAAGACTGAAATGCGACGCGGTGGGCTGGGTCCAGAAACCGTTCCCGCCCGCCCCGCGCGAGTCTGGGCCAAAAATAGTGCTCATGCAGCGAAGTCGGATCCCTTTTGTGCGTTATTTGTGTAAGGTGCTGTAAGTGAGTATAACTTACTCAATGCACGATGACCGACGTGCAGTCTATGATATACAGGCCTATGCTTTTTTTTAATATAAGCCTAATAACATCTCTTAGACGTCTAGCCTATTACTGCTTGGTAAAAATTAATTAGTATTAAATGTATTAATAGCTATAGAGCGATGTTTGCACATTTTTGGTGGTATGCAAATACAAATGCTGAGAAATGTGGAAAAATAAAGAGAGACTATATGCTAATAGAAAAACAGTTTTTTTAAATATAAACAACCAGGCTTATTTATTTTTATTATTGAAATATATGTATACATACACGCATGTAACACTTTTTTTGAACAACAACAACAACAAAAAATAATACACTTATACAAATAATCTCTTCCCAGCCCAACTTATTATAAAGACAATAGAGAAAAAAAGAGAAAAATAAAAATACTATATGTAGTATATATAGTCAGTTTAACCAGGCTTATTTTTAAGGGATAAATGCGTTGACTTTCAGAGATAAATATGTGATCAGTTTACAAGTTTACAAAAATAAACCAGGCTTAATTCAGTTTTAAGTCAGATTAATTGGAGTGAACCCGGTTTATTCGGTAAACTCGTTTTTCTCCTGGGATGCTTAAACGAGATATTTTTCAGCAACAATCTTTTTTTTATTTAAACGAGCAGGGTAATTAAATTAACCAGCCCAGGTGGGGTTAACAGGTTAATCTTACATCAGCAACAACGTAGCTATAAAATTATGAAGCCTGGAAATGCAAAACGCCTTAGAGAATTAGCTAGAAACGATACGCGTCTCTAAACAGGCGTTCGGTGTTACCGGGGAAAAGGTTAAAACAGAAAAATAATAATAATACTCGAAAGATTAGAACATGCAAAAGCGTGCTTGGGGGTATTACTGCACCTGTACGCAGCTGCTGTTTTAAAACATCGCTCTTAGTTGGAGAGCAGCAGAATATCGCTTAGGTCTGCTTTAAACCTGCTTCATTGCGCGCGCGTGAAATGTACTGCAGAGCGCGTGCGATTCCCCGCAGTTCCCGCCGTGTTCTCGAGACCCGTCCAAGCACACACAAAAAAGCTCTGTTTGATTCATTCGAAGTAAATAATCCACAGCCGGTGCGAACATCGCAGTTATCGCGATGCCGGATTGCGCGCGCAATAGGCCGAGACTGATTATATTTGAAAAACTATTTTTTTTCCCAAGTGCATTTAAAAATAGTTCACCTGAGCTCGTTTGGGAAATGCGTTAGGCCTACCTGTCTTTAGTCTATCTCCTGACCCGCCGAAAGCTCCCTTTGCTGACCTCCTGACTTTCTGACCTCGAGCGTCACGATTTATTAATTTATTAAATGTGCCGGAATATGCATAAAAGATCGGTTTGCCTTCTGCGTTTGTCTCTAATGCAGCTGAACGGTTTCTTCGTGCAAACGTGTGCTTTTTTGAGTTCAAGCATCCAGCGATTGCCTTTCGACGCGTCCCGAATACATTATAACCGTTCGACTTTAACCTGTTTAACCATGATTTTGGTTATAAAAACATTTTCCTTTTCCTTTCAAACACCGCAATAATAATAATAATAATAATAAAATAACTAAACAGATTATTTAAAGATTGCAAAAAGAAATGTTTTGCTAGAGACACTTTTATCATTAATGTTTTTAACGTTATGCATGGCCTATAAATGTACGCAAAATTATTTTTAAAATAACCACAAGAAATCACATCGACGCTACCGAAACAACTGCATTTTTTCTATATCTGTCAATTAATAATCCGGAATGAAAACACTACACGATTCAGACTGCATAAACATTTAAAACCGATCAAAAGGATGTAAAGCGGCGCCGGTGTGAACGGACCCGCCGCGAGGTGGCACTCTCACAGCCCTTAATAACTGCTGCATGAAGTAAATATATGTTAAATACACAAGCCTGACCGCACGAGTTACCATAAAACGGCCATCAAACCGGACCAGATGTTTTTGCAATCATACAAAAATACCCCTTATGCCCGCTGCATCCTCCAGAACCAACACGGAACTGTAATAAAAAAGGGAAAGATAATTCATTTTGAGAAGTCCGAAAGGACCTTTCGTTTGAGTTCCTGTGTGTCAGCGTTGTGTGTCTTTCGGACAAGTATGTTTTCATCACTCCCACCACAAGTTGTTTTAGCATCCAACTTCATGCGCAATTTCTCTATGTTTTTGTTTTTCTTTTAATTGGCAGAGCGGCTTGACTCTTAATTGTCAGAGCCAGCTGTTGATTTTTTTTGTTTTGTTTTTTAGCATAGGCCCACAAAATTCTTAGCAAACTAAAAGTTTGATTATGGTTATTATTAGTAGTATCATTGTATATAATAATGATTATGACAATGCAGTGTAGGTGCTATGGCATTTAAACCAATACATATATTAACGGTGTACATAAAACAATGCGCACTTTAATTATTTAATGCAATATTTCTGCATATGCGTATATATAAGTTCTTCGGCGAATCTCAACAATTAGGTGTCACGCTATTAAACAGGCCACTGAGAGCAACTTTATTTAGTCACTTTGCAAAAAAACAAACGCGGTAAAGCCAACAAAAATTAAGCCTGACGCCGTCCAAGGAGGAACAACAAATTATTTTTTACTTTATTTATAATAAATAGAACCACGCGTTTTTTTCTGTTTCCACTTGTAACGCCTAATCGAATCTGAACCCCGTTTCTGTTTAATTATGATGAGATATGGTTGCGCATTTCGAGCAGCATTAACTTTCAACGCTTTAATTATTGTAACGCGCTGCTCCCTTTGTTTTAACCGAGGCCTGTTCGCTCGCCGGACGCTCATCATCTTTAGCGCGCACCGCGTCCGTTCCCCCGTTCAGTGATACCACGCGCAAAATCACGACCGATTTCGGCACACTCGCAAATATGCCAACCGTTTAACATTTTAAGAAATAACAGGGACGTCCGACCAGATGCCGATAGCTGATATCAATTATGAACACGACGGCGTCGGCCTCTCTCGGAGCGGGGCGCGCGCGCGCGCACGTGCCCTGCTTTTTCGCGAGCTAGAATGCTCTTTCGTGATCCGCGTGACTGATGCGAGTTAACAGCTGACTTTTTTCCATTACCAATGGCTCGCGGACGATCCGGCGCACTCCCGGAGTCACGCAAACCGCGAATGCGTGCTGAGGCGGACAACCGGGTGAGCGTTTAAAGCGTTTCTGAAAACGCCGACAACTCCGCGTTAAACCTCGCGCGCCCGGACACACGCTGTACAATTCAAAAAAACACACTACGGGGTTTTATCCTGTCGTGGGAGAAATGCAACAATAGCAGGGAGGGTCCTACCATAAAGACGCGCTTAATTCGTTGATCTTCGAGTCAATGGGGTTTTAAAGGAAGACGGCGGCATTTCAGAAATCCCGCTAAACGCGTGGAAAGCGGCAGCGCCGAGCGCTTAAAAGATACGGATGAACCTCGCAGTTCTTTAGATAATTTTTCCAAAGACTGATATTTTTTATCTCTTCGATAGCAGCGGTGACGCTCGGTCGTCATGTGATCAGCGAGCCGGTATAAAGCGCGCGGAAAGGTCCGCCCTCTTTGGAATCCTGGTCTGGCCTTTAGGAGGGTCTCCCCGGACAGAATAAGCGCGCGGATGTTGGGATTTGGGCGACCTCTTGATTCCGTGCCGACAGTAATCCATTAAAAGCCTATGGCACTGGTGACACACTGGCACGTCCTCTCCGCCTCTCCCGCATCCGCTCGGCGCGTCTTACGAGTTCTCTCGAATCGAGAGCGCAGGTAGCGCGCAGGCTCGGCACACCGCAGCCCATCGGGGACCCGAGAGAGCCATGACTCTGAGCTCCGAGATGTCGGATGCGTCCGTGCTCTCGGAGGAGACCGACATCGACGTGGTCGGAGAGGGAGACGACGGCGACGGCCGGACGCGCTCGTACGTGGACGAGGTGGCTCAGATGCACGACGAGATCCTCCTCGGCGGCTCGCCGTCTTGCGTGGACGCCTCCGCCGCGAGGGACCCCTACAAGCCGGCGAGCAAAAACACCCTGGTGAAGCCCCCGTACTCCTACATCGCCCTCATCACCATGGCAATCCTCCAGAGTCCCAAGAAGCGCCTGACGCTGAGCGAGATCTGCGACTTCATCAGTAACCGATTTCCCTACTACCGGGAAAAGTTTCCAGCTTGGCAGAACTCCATCCGGCACAACCTGTCCTTAAACGACTGCTTCGTCAAGATACCGCGGGAGCCCGGGAACCCCGGTAAAGGCAACTACTGGACGCTGGACCCGGAGTCCGCCGACATGTTTGATAACGGCAGCTTTCTCCGCCGCCGGAAACGCTTCAAGCGCCAGCAGGCGCCCGAACTTCTCCGCGACCACGGAGGCTTCCTCCCCGCGGCCGCCGCGTACGGCTACGGACCTTACGGTTGCGGATACGGCCTGCAGCTTCAGTCTTATCACGCGCATTCCGCGCTCCTCGCCTTTCAGCAGCAGCAGCCGCCGCCGCCGCCCTCGTCCCGGCATCATCCTCACACCGGAACTCTCATCCCCGCGCCTTCCCTCATGCCAAACACTACGGAGCTCACCCGTTCCCGCTTCTATCCTCCTCTAAGCCCGGGGCTTTCTTCCCCCATACAGACTGCGGCCAAGTCCCCGGTACACCGTTCGCCCTTCTCCATAGACAGCATCATCGGGAGCTCTTTAAGCCCCACGCACTCGCATTGTGCCTCACGGACTTCCCCGGTGGTCCCGGTGCTTCCGCCGACCCTAGCGTCCCAGCACTCCCCGACCCCACTACCGGGAGTCTTGCACGGACCGACGTCTTTGCACGAAACCTACGCGAACCGGATTGTGAGCGGCACTAGCGGCTGTTAATTTTTTAAAAAACTAAACGTCACGTTTTAAAGCGATACACTCCCGCGTTTAAGGTAGGATTATTTTTTTGCATTGTTTTTTTTTTTTTTTTTTTTTTTTTACGCAGCTGAATGGTGGACATCAACGCGCTCGTGCCTATATTCAAGCTGTGAAATACGAAATATATATTTATGTTAACGTTTTAGTTTCCGCCCCCACGAACTTTTCGTTGTCGGTGTGGTTGTGGTGATCACTGCATATAGGGCGTCTCAGGACAACATTTTTTTTAAAACAGGCTATAAAATAAACTGTCAAATGTCTACAATGATATATTTTGTGTGAAAACGCAGATGTTTTCTAGTTTGGCGAACTGATTTTATTATTTGTACTTTGTAATGAAAAGTGAAAATTTTTTTATACAACGTGTACTTCTCAGTAGCCTAATAAACAATGTACATTCTTTGATATTGTATACTCGGAGTGTGATATTTTTTACACGGTGTTTTTCCATTAATAATAAATATTGTTTTGCAAAATAAGATGGAGTGGAAATGATCTCATTGATAGTCTCAATAGCTTTAAAAATTTTTTTTTATGAATTAGGCCTACTTTTTTATTAAATGCTAGTAATCAGATTACAGTTATTTCGATTGCACCTCATTCACGTAAAAATAGTAAATTGCATTTATTCAATTTCCTATGCGGGCTACCAGTTTTGTGGGCATCCAAACACATATTTACAAAAAATAATTTCATGTTTAAGAAGTGCTTTAACATTGCATCGGCTGCTGATTAATTCATTGAATTATCGCTCAGAGGGTTATTTAATGTATGAGGCTGTACTGTGTCTTTAAAGCTTTTGCATGTCTTTCGAGCACAAAATCATGTTGTTTATTTAAATATATATTTGAATAATATTAGGTTATCACATTTGCATTTCTAAGGTTGTCTGAAGTTGGTTAATGTTAACAAGGTAACCATATATATATATATATATATATATATATATATATATATATATATATATATATATATATATATATATATATATATATATATATATGTGTGTGTGTGTGTGTGTGTGTGTGTGTGATGTTACTGCTTTAATTATCTAAAAGAAATAATTATTACTTTTCAATTACACTCCCGAATCTCCTGCAGTTCTTTTAGAAAAAATACTAAAAGCAATGCAGTGTTTAATCCACTTCATGTTATTAATTACGACGGATTAAATGTTTTTTTCCCCCCTTACTCTTTCTATTCTCGCATCATAAAGGCGCGCGAGTAAACTATTCAATGCGGTGTGATAAACGAGTCGGGCCAAAAGCAACCAGAGCGTGGTCTGATTATATTAGCCTGCTTAAAATGTGCAAACAACGAACTATCATTTTTGTCGTGCGTTTTTTTTTAAAAAATTGGTAATGAGTTACAATTCGTGATCTACCCAGCTCTGCAAATAGGATAATGCTGCTCTCTGCCTCTAAAAGCAGGTGTTCGCTTCGTCTTGATCTTCTTGCAACCTGAAATAAATAAAACAAACACGTGATTAAAACGCGTCGTCAGTGCATCAGTGACCTTCAGGCGCGTTTAAGGCAAACAAAAACAGCAACAAACTACGAAAAGGTCAATGGAGACATTGCATAATGTATATTGCAATGATAATATTTGTACGGTTTGCTTATAAAGGAGAGGTTAATAATGCGTTTCACTAGGAAAGAAGAGGTTGTGCGTGTTTTTGCTGTTGCAGCATTTGACAGAGTCATGCATTTGCTCAAGGAAAAATGACTGTGTGAGACTCTCTCTCTCTTACACACACACACACACACACACACACACACACACACAGATAGTGGAGGACCAGTTGAACTCTAATGTAAAGGTTATCATGGGACCTGTTTGAAATGACAAGCAGCATCCAGAGTATTTTGTCTCGGCTATAAAAACAAGATAAACTTTGTCAGTAAAATATTTCTTCTTTCCAGGATTATTGTTCGGGGATGCGTTTGGAAAAGATAGTAGCCCATGTCTAGTTCAGCTGAGGCCTCTGAGCACGAAAAAAACTCCGACAGTCTCACATTTATCGAGGGAGAGAGCGCAGCATAAATTCATAAATAATATTTTCAGGAGCATGTAAATAATATTTCCAATTTACACAGACCTAACGGCAGTCAGAATGAAAAGCACCTATAATGAAAAAAAGTCTCGTAATGTGGTTAGAAAATATAATTCAGCCTACACTTCAAGTGCAATATTCTTGTTAAATAAATAAAATAAATACATTTGTGACACCGAAAAGTACGCTTATGCTATTTTAAAGGAGATAATGGCGCTTTTTCTTATCCAGTGATAACAACATTATTGCTATGTTCACTCTTCGGGCAACATAAACGGCGATGTCGGTTTCCCATCATGCCCTGCGTATCTGTATACGTTGTTTCCCACGTTTATCTCCGTAATTGCTGCTCGGCGACAGCGCGGTGTCACGCGGGGTGAGAAACGCGGTGTTTCCCTGCCCTTAGGTCGGTGATAATCGGCGTGATCTGATCCAGCTGGCCCTGTCCGCGGGAGTGCACCTCTCCGACGCTTTTTCTTTTTGTCATCCGCCGTCATCTGTTAGGACCGGGGACTGAACGCGCGGAGCGCGCCGGAGATAGCGCGAGCGCGCGCGTGCGCGGAGTCGCCGGGGGCCGGTTTGCCGAACTTCGCCAAATGCCACAGCCATCGCCATCAACCGCTGTCGGGACGCTTTATGCGGGGCAATGGCCTGTAATTACAGATAAACGTCTTCAAAGGGACGACAACTGAGACCGCAATAGAAAACGTTCGAGACCGACCCGGATGAAAAATATTTTTAGGCGATCAAAGCGCGTGGGTCATCTTGATGGGGAAATAAAACCCGTGCCTCTTTTCTGAAGCTGCATTTGCATGGATTTTGTGACCCTCGTGGAAACCTGGAGTGGCCTATCTGGATTACGCGGAGGAAATGCACAGCAGAGACGTAGTTCAGTAGGCCAATGGAGCAGGAAACGCTCGCGCGCGCGCGTACGCGCACACAAATAGCGTAGCGCCGCTATGATGTAACCATTGGCTGGAGATAAACGTGATGGAGTGAATACTCCAAACATCCATTTATTGACGCATTGCTTTATTTAATCTATTTATGCAGTGAAGTGCTTCAAAAGGTACAACAGCAGACAGTAATTTGTGCAAATATTATATATAACAGCAGAAGTACACCCGTGAAAAAAATATATAGTTTGCATATGGAGCATCACTTAAAATTCTTCTACTTTATTTTTAGACCAGGGTTTGCTGCGCGCGTCCGGTCAGATTCTTTCAGCGCGCGCAAAGTCAGATCGCGTGCTAAACTCTACTATAGTGTTTTCATCTCGCCGGCTTCATGAATTATAGACGGTCACCTACTACGCGTCCTGGACACAACGCTGCAGCCTGGATGCTATTCCGAGTAGAACTCAAACCCGACCGATAAAAAACTACAGGCTTCGAGACGCCTGTTTAAAACAGCACAATTAATACCGAGCGTAGGTATTAAATCATATATATTTGCGCGCGCGCACGCACGAAAAAAAGGAGGGCAAGGCGAGGAGAGTCACCTCATCCCTTACTTCCACCTGCCCTTATTTCTTCTTGAAAAGAGAGAGAGAGACAGAGAGAGATAATCAACACACACACACGAATGCGCGTATAGCATATAACACAGAATATAACTCCATAATATATATATAATATAGCAATTGTATTAAATTTGATTAAACACCATCGGCGCTTTAAAAGTGCGGCATTGTGTATAGAATTATCTGTGACGTTTTAACTCTGTTCATCACGCAACAGTGCCGCGCTCAAATAATTACATTATTGATTCACATGCTTTCGCTGCGCGTTACAATCATATATTAATCTAACGGCGCTCGAGCTTATCTTTTAAAATCCGAACAGGCTAGTGTTACGGTCGTAATTTAATAATTGCATTGATTTACCACACCGGCCTTTTAAATTGGAAAACCACTGCAATTTCTGTGCAATTTTTTATTTATTTTTTTTTTAAAAAAGGTCGATTTCTGACCTCAGACGCGCGTGCTTATAAAATAATTACAAAATGGAAAATCAAATCCGCAATGTTTAAAAGTGGTAATATTTTTTTATGGTAATAAAATGTGGTAATGTTTTTGATATATAACAATATAACAAAATTAAGTAATAAATAGTAATATAACAAAACAAATAGTAAAGAAAAAAATACTACTTGATCATAATAATTATTATTATCAGCAGGAGCAGCAGCAGTTTTTGTTTGCTCATGAATTCATAATTCTGTGATAAACTAACAGAATAATTGCTTCACCATACAGAAATTAAACCACGGAGGAAAACGGCAATAAACATGAAGATAAACGTGTGTGATTTATATATATATATATATATATATATATATATATATATATATATATATATATATATATATATATATATGTGTGTGTGTGTGTGTGTGTGTGTGTGTGTGTGTGTGTGTGTGTGTATATATATATATATATATATATATATATATATATATATATATATATATAACAGTATTGCTAGTATACTAGTACTATATTAATTTAAAGTCTTTTAAAATGCATAATAATCATCATCAATGATAATAATAAGTTGGGGAACAATTTCCACAATCAGGAGTTTGTAAACTATCATATTTTATCTTGTGTAAAATTCCATTTCATATATGTTCTTTCAACAAACTACCAAGAAAAAAAAAGAAAAAAAAAAAAAAAAAACAGGAAGTTGAAGATTGAGTGGACTACCCAGTGAGCGAATGTCTTTGTGGCCAGCATCAGACCAAAGAACAATACACAAACACCGGCGCTCATAATTTACGTCGTTACATCCACAATTCTAAACCAATTTGAATATAAAGAACGGAAAATTGGGTGAGCGGGACCAGTAAACCACACCAAGAGGCTGGAGTTTACAAAACCTAAACAAACTGCAGTTTCCAGAACTGGAAACAATCAAAGTCCTGTAAATGCTCTTCTTCGTCTTCAAGCGTTTAGGATCGCGTGGCGATGCTGAGTTTGACCCCGAGATCCCCAGTTAGACGTTTATCGAGGTTTAAAGGTCGTGGAGATCAGAGCTAGAGCCATAGTGAAAAGCAGTGAAAGTATCTGCAGTGAAAGCAACTTATAGACAGTTTCACGATGCAAACCAATGATTCAATCTGATTTGATCTTAAAAACAAGACTTTTGGGGCCGAAACGAATCGATCGGCCAATTTGATGCCATATTGTTAATTTAGGTGAATGTTAAGCGCATTCAGCTTGTCTGGGTGGGGAAAAAAAAGATCTGTTTTAGCGCAGAAGCACAGTGGTAACCGATGATATGGTTAACCGCCAAAAATCGAGATGCTTCATGGAATTAAAACACTGCGAAATGAAGAGGAAAGCTCGGCGAATAAGTTTCAGGAGTTCCATATTAAAATTCACCTGATACACACTTACACACATTACGCTCCGCTTTGATTGCATCCTCTACCAGTGCAACTTTTTAGAATCCATTGTGCGTGCATGTGTGTGAATGAGCGAGAGAGGTATTACGAGGAGAGATGTAATAAGGCAGTGAATGTCCTCCACGGGAGGCGTTGAATCCCTTTCTGATCCATTCACATTGTAGCCCGGCAACACTTATCCTCTGTAGCTGTATAGAGCCGAGCAGTGTGTTTGTGTGTATGTGTGTGTGAGTTTTACGCTCCATTAGCAAGTTGGAGAACTAAAGGCAGGTCTGAATACAGCTCCAATTAGAGAGAGTTAGAGAGCCCGCTAACACACTAGTCTCTCTGCCACCCAACTTCAGTCAATTACTTCTCTCTTCCTTTCATGCTTTCTCTTTTCTTCTTCTCATTCTTTCTGCCTTTTGTCGATTGCGCTTTATCTCTTTATCCCTTTTCTGCTTCTGTTTCGTTGTCTCCTTTCTCTCTTTTCTGTACTTGCTTTAAAAGGCTGTCCGTTGCTGTATTTCCAGCGTCCCATCTTCCCCTCTGCCCCCACTGCCGGTGTTGACATTGCATCGAAGCGATTCCTGTGGAGAGGTTACGAAAATAAATCCAGTGGTTTTGCTCAACGCCGTTGTTATGCTCACTTATTTTTTTATTGACGACGCTTAATATATATAACGCGCGTAATATTTAAATACGCACGTCTTATTTCAAGCGTAAGCACACTTCCACAGCCATTACGGCAGATAACCAACCGCGTCGTTTTAACACCTAATACCTCGTTTTGTTAGAAATTATGAGTTTAAAGCGTCCGGGAGAGGAACGGTATACGTGCACGATTCAGCCAGAGGATCTGTAATATTCCATAAGCACACCTATTAAGTTGTTTGATTTGGCACCCCTAAAATGTCCTTATTTCCTTTATACGGCTAAATAATTATTGAAGCGAATTGCAGAATTGCAATTATGTCGAAAAGTCGTCCACCAACCATTCTCACTTAACGGTGGTGCCAAATCTAGTTGTGTTATTACATGCACTTATTTTATATGTACTTATATGCTACCATTGTCTGTTCAAATCTGGCTAATGCAGACCTTTCATGTATCCTATAATGACCGACTCAGTCGTATTTCCCCAAACAGCCTGATTGTGGACGCCGGTTACACGCAATAACGCCACTGCAGCGTAAACATTTTAGCACGCTACCCCGGGCCATTCATCACAGTGACACCCATAGGTAATCTACACCGTGCACCGCACTGGACATTAACCAGAGGCTCACGGCTTCTCTTTCTCTCTCCGGCTTTAGGTTTTGACCTTTAATAGCCTTAGCTAAATACAGAGTCATAAAGCGCGTTTCTATGACAAAGTGCGGGCATCTGTTAGCCTAAGGAGCTAATTCGCCCCGATTTCACTCTTAAAGTGACATTTTTTTTCATTTAGATGCCACCGCATTAAGTAGGCTATATTTTTAGGTTAACTGACCAAATTTTCACAATCTTCGCAAGCCAGGCTAAAGTTGTCCGATATCTGTTTCGCAGGCCAAGGAGTAAAAAATCCAACAATCGTAGACGTCGTCGGTTAAATAAGCATTTTGCGGACGGCTGTCAAAAATGTGTACGTGCGAAAGAAAGCGCTCGTGCGCGTGTGTGGCCGCTGAAAGCAGACATTTAGGGTTCCTGTCCACGCTTGCTCTCTGAACTTCGCATTTGCATGACGCCCTTGTCAGTCATTCAACTAAACCAAAGACAACAGAGGGAGCCACCCATGAAGACTTGCTCTTTCGGGTCCGCCTCTTACTCAATGCGTTCCCTCCCTTCTCCACTTCCTTCTTCTGGATCGAGCACGGTGCCGTAATTTCATCGGTCCCATTCCATCGGAAAGGTACGGCTCCCCGACGTCGTTTTCTGACACGGCGGCAACTTTGTTCAGCACCGGATCATCCCTACAAGCCTCGAAACAGACTGGGCTTTGATAATGGGCAAGATAGTGATCAAAAACTACACTGTGAGTTTGAGGTACAGGCCCGGGCCTCGGTGTCAAAGCGGCTTATGTAGTACGATGGGGGATGAGATAGGAGAGAAATGTGCCTTCTTGAAGCATTGCCAAGGTTATATGGTCTACCGAAACATGTTCAGCATTAGCCAAACGCCAAAGCACGCAGTGTTACCGCTGTCCTTGACGGGAAGCTAACTGCATTATTCAGCATGCATCGTGATATGAACCTTTGTTTGATAAATTCATATGATAATTCTGTATTATTTACTTACCCTTATGCTATTCGAATCCTGCATGACTTGCTTTCTTCTGTGGAAAATGAAACGAGCGTTTTCTTTTGATCATACGAGATATTTTAAAGTAGTTTACTCTTCTTTTTTTTCCTCAATGCAATAAAACTTAAAACGGTCAATTTTTGGACCTTTACACTGCACGGGAAAAACATTTCTTATACTGTAAAAAAAATGTAAAAAAGTGTTTTTAACAGTAAAAAATTGTAAAAACCTGTTAAATGGTTAATGGTAAATTCCCTGCATTGCATCTCAATTTTTTTTTCTTTGAAATAACTATGTTTCTTCATTTCAATAACTATGCTAATGTCATTTTAACGCGTCCCATGATGGTGTTTAGTGTTTGTGTGAGTTACACTGAGCACCTTTTATACGTGTTACTATTTAAAAGCTACTTGTGATGGGCTTTGGTTCATCGTGTGACTTTCTCACCACCTGAAACTTGGTGGTTATCAGGTACAAAGGTTGGTATAAAAACATCGCATCAGTTAATGAGATTACGGTATTTAACTGTAAATTTAACTTAAAACCGTAAAAACCCAAAATGCCGTTACCGTATTTTTTGCGATCATATTCTGGCAACCACGGCCGCATTTTCTGCATTTTTTATGTAAGTTCTGAGGAAGAAAAGGAGTCGTACAGGTTTGTAATGACACGCACAAGTCTTGCACGTACATTATGACAAGTGAATGGAAAACAGAAGTGGAATCCTGCAAGAGCAGCTCAAAGTAGTAATTTTGTGCGTAATCCATGCCGTATCACTTCCTCGTGGCACAAACATATTCTGCCTGCCTCGCTCGACTTGTGACTTTCTCGCCCCACGTCTGCCCGAAAGCATCTTCCTTCAGATTCCAATCTTTGTCTGTTGATAAATTACTTCTGAAATAAATAAATGAAAAAAAAAAGCCTCTTTCTCTCCCTTCTCTGTCCCTCAGGTAAAAAGCGAGCCTGTGCAATAACATTATGCTTCCCGATGCGGGCCAGATGAATGCAGCCTTTTGTTTTTGCTTATCCCCTCTTCCAAAGGGCCCGTTTGAAACGTCTGCGTAAAGCACCTCTGACCGGAGCGGAATCTCCTCCTAAAGTAGAAAAAGATGCCGTTTGATTTGATACTTCCTCCCAAGGCAGCACATGCTTCCTGCGTCCTGTCACAACACGGCTGGAACTGAGCCGGTGGTTGGGGTCTCCGAGACGACTGAAGGCTGACGCTTCGGGGTGGTCGGAGTGTGTGTGCGTGTCTTTGGACGTGTGTGTGAGGAGTGTAGATTTTGAACGGATCGCAGGAGGAGGCTGGAGTAGAGTCTGTGGGGGGTAGCTGGATATATATGTGAGATGCTGTGTGGCTGAAGGCCTGTAGATTCCCTTGACTGCTGCTCTCTCTCTCTCTCTCTCTCTCTCAGCGTCCTGTAAATCTATTTCTCTTCCCAAACAAACCAGCTGCCAGATTTCTCTTAAATGATATCCTGGCTATAGAAGACTTTTCTCTCTCTCCATCCCTCTCGCTTATCATTTAGTCGTCGATCCATCTCTTAATGCGCATGTCACGTTATCAATTTTTAAAAATAAACCAATAGCGTAAATGAATACACACTATTAATTACGTTTTTAATAATATTAAAGGAATCAGAAATTAATCATTTTATCTATGGATTAAACCGATCTGCGTGATTTAGTTTGAAATAAAAGATGTTCTTTTGAAGTTTTTGCTCATCGGAAAATCTAGAAATATCAGAAATATTAAGCAGCACAACTGTTTCTTGTGTCTGTTCAGCATTTCCTGAGCAGCACATGATATTAAAAATCAAAGTAATAATTTGGCCTCACCAAATTAAATTAATTTTGAAAACAATTATGCAAAAGCACAACAAAAAACATTTGAATTAGAATACATTTTTTTAATTTTTAAGAGTGATTGTAATTTTAAATAAATAAAAACAGACGTGGCAATCCTATACATTTTTTTCATATATGCATACTTGCAATCAAACGGTTAACTGTTGTATTTAATTATTGTAATTAAATGGTTAAATGATATTTGTGCGTGTGTGTGCATGTAAAAATGTAAATGTTAACAAATATTTTAGTCTTTCGTATAAGAAAGTGATACCTTTATCAAAAAGCGTTTTATTTTTTCAAACCGCACTGAAAGTGTCAAGGCAGTACTTCAGTGAGAAAAAAAAAATCGACGTGTGCAGACACACTCATATAAGTTAATGCACACAGAAACACACAGTTGTGATTTAGTCCGCTCTCTGCAGCTTTTTGGCTGGAGGGCTCTATTGGTGGGTGGCGAGCATTAATTACACGGGCTGCCCGGTGTAATGCACTGCTCTTTAACCCACAGCTCTCTTTGAAACCTCTACACTCGCATTTTCATTCCATTTCTATTCCTCCCCTCTGTCTCCCCATCCGTGAAACATCGGGAGAAAGACAACCGGAATCCGTGACGTTTATTGCATTATTCGTTCTGATGGAAAATATTTATTTGGTAAAACGTCCGTTCATGAATCACTTGTTTGAAGTCGGCGGGTTTCTGAAATAAAGCCGTCGTATACGGCTGTGCATACCCTACCGTTTAAACGAAAACACATGCTCAGAGCGACGAAACTCGCTGCGAAAAATCAGAAGCCGCAGCCGGTTCTCTTGGAAATTAATAATGCAAAAAGTAGTGTGAACATTTATGTTATATCATTTAAAAAGTGGTAACGTTTATATCAACCTTTCCCCCTTTAAAAAAATTAAAAAAATCTGACACTAAAAATGTAGGTAACAGCTGTTAACTTTAACCTTTTAGAGTGTGTTAAGAGGGTCCGTTACTAAAAAGTCTGCACATAAAAACATAATCTGTGCACGCTTTACCTACCTGGATTAATTTACGCGCACCCCAATAAAGTAAGTGTTTATTAGGCTGTAGACAAGGTCAAACTAGTATAATAGCACCAGCTATATGTCACAATACAGTACAAATATATATATATATATATATATATATATATATATATATATATATATATATATATATATATATAGCTAATCTTTCTGCATGATTGCCTTTGTTTCTTGGCTACTGTATAAAATAATGTGTCTTTCCTTGTGCATGTTGTTCCTTTTGCGACAGCTGTTTGCATGCAGATTATATCCACCATCCCGTGTTTGTTTTTGATAAATCATCTATAATTCTTTATTAGGAGGTTCGGACCTCTGATATTTGCCAGTGCACATGCCTCTATTCATCTTCGCATTGAAATAATATTTGCACAGCGTTTCTGACAGGTTCCACAAAACATACGCTTGTCCCTCACTAATAGTTCAGTACACCAGAGCCTAAGACAACATTCTCAGCTTTGTTTGACCAGAGTGTTTGTTGTTTTATCCAAGAAATCATCTAGGCTGAGAAAGCCCGAGAAAATCCTTCACCAAGCATGACACGCAGACACACACTACATACTGTACATACGCATTCACGCACAAACACACACACACACACTCGCGCATAAACTCGGAGGCTGCGCCAAAGGAAACACGGTGAACATGCAGTTTTTGCAGCCATTAAATTGCAGTTTGGGGGAATTCCACTTACATTTCTCTGTTATTGATGTATGAATGATCTATTTATGCTGGATAAATTACCTTGAACAAAATGTGCGCACAAGCACGTAACATGAGCACAAAAAGCT
This sequence comes from Puntigrus tetrazona, assembly GCF_018831695.1. Lineage (NCBI taxonomy): Eukaryota > Metazoa > Chordata > Actinopteri > Cypriniformes > Cyprinidae > Puntigrus > Puntigrus tetrazona. The sequence continues at coordinate 6,075,857 of NC_056703.1, read as the reverse complement.
TATTGGCTTATTGTGCAGTGTCTATTTTTGGGAATAAATGCGATCATGTAAAGGTCATGTACACTTTACACCAACATTTACATGTTAAGGTACTTTAGACAAAGATAGTTTCCCAAAAAATGAAAATACCATCATTATATATATATATATATATATATATATATATATATATATATATATATATGTGTGTGTATATGTGTGTGTATGTATATATATATATATATATATATATATATATATATATATATATATATATATATATATATATGTGTGTGTGTGTGTGTGTTTGTTTGGACAACTTTGCTTATCTTTGGTGAAATGTGTTTGTTCTATAATTAGTAAAAAAAAAAAAAAAAATATATATATATATATATATATATATATATATATATATATCACGCTCATGTCAACATATGATTTTTATGCAATGTGAAACAAAAAAGAAAATATTTCAAAGAATGTATCCAATGGATATTAATGTATAACGAGTTCTCGAATCTCTGTCTGATAAAAACGTAAACATTATTCGTTATTAAAATGTATAAAGTTTGCATGACTGCTTTTAGGGAATTTTCATCGCAGTCATTTGACTTTCTGGAAGAGGATGAGCTCCAAAAACTGCGCGAGAAAAAAAAAAAACTGTAGCATGCAATTATGAGACGCTCGACGAAAAATCATAAAACCGCATCTGATTCATACGCCGCTATGTGTGATTTTCCCCATCCACAATGTGTGACTCACACTTCCACAATACGGTGATATCATTTGATTATCTTTCCATGTGGCATCCCATCAAGATTTTGTGTCAGTTATTTCAATAAAACCTGTTGTTTTCCTTTTTCTCTTACTGAAAGTTTTATTAGCTGAACGTCAAATAGTTTTCTATAGCGTCTTCACCAGTTTTATGATATACCGCCAATATGACTTAACAGACTATCGGTGTCTGGCAGAAGAACACACACGCGCGCATTCCTGACCCAAATCAATGCGAGACATTCATACTTTGTTTTTCCAAGGCATTCTCTACTGGGACGAATTACAACCCACCGCAGCTTTATGGACCTGCAGAAAGAAGGACGAGCGAGGAAGGGAGCGCGTTAGAGAGAGAGACCGTGTCTGACTGATTTCCACAGTGGCAGATTACATGCACATTCTCCACAGTCATGAGCAGATCATTCGCTTTCTGTGACCCTCGAAGTCTTCCATCTTCTCCTTTGAAAGAAAAAGCACCGTGCCGGGTCGCGACCCGTTTACGCTCTCCCTCGCACGCGGTCATAAAACTTTAGAGTGGACGAAGCGAAAGCGACTTCGGAGAGACTAATTCTGCACGAACGCAGCTCGTCCGAAACGATTCGAAGCAAGCGGCCACATGTATAATAAAGCTCACGCTGTGAAACGGAGGTTTCTTCTGCCTAAACAGAGAGCGAGGCTCTTCTTCCTGTTGCACACACACACACACACACACACACACACAAACAATGTGTCAGTTTTTCCAAAGGTTCTGCTGTGCGTCCTGTGACATTTAACCCGTTGAGCCTAAAGGGCGTACGACTTCCTTAAACGCGCTCCAACTTCCACAAACATCTGGATGAGTTACACCTCTGGCGTCCCCCGAGGTCTTACACGTGGACCGACGGAGGAAGGAAAAAAAGCCCGGCAGCTTTCACCTCACCCACAAATTTTCTGTAGCCAGACTCGGAAACAAGCAGGGACGGTTCGCGCAGTTTTTTAATAAAATTCTGCAGGAGAAAGAGGTAAACGCTCTCTGCTAATAACTCTCTGCTCCGCGCAGATGTCGGTTTGACTTGCGACGCTTGCGCAATTTTCCCCCAAGATCGGAAACAAAATACTGGGGTTGGATGATTCGACAACTCGGAGCTCAGTCAACAGCAGACGCTGTCCTGAAGTCAAACAGGAAATTGGATTTCTAATATGACAAGAGCTTCATATGTTGAATTTGCATACCTCACTGACATCTTGCAGACATGAATCACTTAAGTCCCAGTTTTCTATGACTGTACTGAGGGTTTTAATTAATGATGGATTATTGCACGAGTATCCGTTTAATCTAGTGGGAGGACAAGCCACTCAGTGTCTGACGATCCTCCTTCTTACTGAAACTTGTATGTATATGTGTGCATTTGCGCGAATGAACATGTTTTATGGGGACTTTCCATAGACATAATCATTTTTTATACTGTTCAGACTGCGTATTCTTTCCTTACCCCTACGTAATAAAAAAAACAACTTATGGGCACCAATAAGTGCTGTCACGAGGTAAAAAGAAAAAAAAATTCGGATTTTTCTCTCCTTGTGGACATACGAGCATATCAATTTCACAGGTATGCATTGGTAAATATAAATGCATTGCGTAAAAAAACCATCAAATATTGCATTTATTATAATAACATCTCGCTGAATTAAATTTGCTAGGTTTCGAATTTAAAATGAAGACATTTCCTGGACACTTCCTGTAACATGTTTATTGTCAATATGATAAACAACAGCGGCGGTCGTTCTCACTGGACAGCTGCGCGAACTTTCATACATCCACGAGTTTAGCTCCCGAGAAAACGTCAGATAGTACGCAAACACTTTTCAGGCCCACCGCATATATTTGTCAAAGTAGGAAAACATGGAATATTTCATATAACGCTTTCTTTACGAGAACGTATAATCGCGAGACTCAAACCGTTAGTAGTGTTGAAAAGCAGGAGCGAGTTTGCCGTTAGGATTTCTGCCAGACGACAATGAGATCACATCCAGAATCTGAATTTCTTGGGGTCGGGCCCAGATAAGCACTGTGATCGAATGCAGTACACACACACACACACACACAACAGAAAGTGCAGGTTGATCTGCAAGAGCACGCATTAATACACACACACACACACACACACACACTTCAGAGCTTGCGTGACTATAACTGTGATCCAGGACCACGCTGAAAACACTGCTGTCCTGCACAACCCTGCCATTCGCGAGCGTCAGATATCATTAGGCTGCACTCGCCAAACCAGTCAAGGTCAAACAGTTACTTATAAGCAGACAAAATGACTTTCCAAATCTCCACATTTGCCTCAAAAGAAAAGCACACACTCGCACAGACACACACGACGCCCGCGTGAGGGTTTACTGGAGCGTGGGATTTGGTTTTAGAGCATCTTTTTCTTTGCTTCGTCTCTTATATTGGAACACGAAAGCAAATTTCAAAACACTGTAAATCGCACGCACTTTTGCAACGGTTATAGTTATAAAACAAAGCGTTTTGCAACAAAATTAAACTAAACAATCGTAATATGAGGAAATCTATTGATTACATCCACCGATAATGACAAATCAACAAATGCAAACCCCCCCAAAAAACAACCCAACTTGAGTTCTCGAACAACCCGAGTCGTCGAATCCGGAATTTGGAGTGTGGGTAAGTATATTATTGTAAATGATGATATGCAATCATCTTGTCATCTTTCGTTTATGAGCGTTTACGTATGCGTGTGCATTATAAAGGCATTATAGTAAAAAGGAACTGACCGAAACCATTTGCGGGACGTTCAAAATGTCAAAAAATGTTAACAAGCTGATTTGAAAAAGAAGCGCAGGCGTTGTTTGGAGCTATTTAATGAAATAAAGCAAAACGAAACCATCATTTGTAAACACCCAAAACCGATGGCCACCAGGCTTCGGTCCCAAGAGACAAACTACAGAAGAGCCTGATGACAGAATCCGTCTCCACGGCGACGGATTCACAAGGGAGGGTGAATACTCATTATATCAAAAAAGATTGTGTTGGGTGTTCTTTAATCTGATAATTGGCCAAATATAAAAGAGAGAGCCAGAGAGAGAGAGAGAGAGAGAGAGAGAGAGAGAGAGAGAGAGAATGCGTGAGCGAGAGAGAGAAGTGAGAGAAGCCGAAAAAAAAGAGACCTCGATAGGCTGAGTAGATAGAGATGAAAATGAATAGGACACCATAGAGAGATCAGAGAGTGGGAAACCGAGAGTGAGCTGCTGAAGTGATGGACTGAAAGAAAAGCCCTTGTGGGGATTGTGTGCTCCCCTTCTTTGAAAGTTTGCGTGAGGCAGTCCGGGGCCGTTTTTCCACTTGACCGCTTTCGGCCTGAACTGTAAAACCGAGACGACATTCCCTCATTAGTCCCGCCGCCCTGCCAACCACATGGCCATTTAGTGTACCCAGAATCCCATTGTTAGAATCGTAGAGGTTATGTCAAAGGTCGCCCAAAATATTGATGAACTTTTCCGTGGAGCGCTAAGGCTGTGAGCGGCAGGGGTGCAGGGTGGGGGCAACAACACAGCTGTATGCGGGCAAACACCGGAGACCTTCTGTGCACACGTTATCAGGCGCAAATAACACACGCCAAACAAAAATCAAACCTTCAATCAAAGGCTCGTTTCACTTTCATCGCTCATAAAACTCTCTCTGCTTTCAAAAACACACACACGCGCACACACACACACACACACTCGGGACTGTTAATTTGAAAGTGCAGGCCCGGCCTCGCGCATGGTGATTGACTTGGACAGAGATTGCGCTTAAAAAGCAGACTCTCTTGCAAAAGATCTGCTCATGTGTGCACATCGAAGCTGGCGTGAGTCACACAACATTACCAGTACGCATCTGACCACCGGCCTCTTGGAGGACTCGCAGCTCGGCAGAGAAAGGTGAGCGGATGTTCTAATGCAAAAACACACACACACACAAAAAAACCTAATCATTAACTTAATGGCTGGGCATAAAAAAAGGGAACCCCCCCCCCACCCCTCCGGCAGAGTTAGCAGCTAACCTCAGGCAAATTGTTTCAATTGCACGATGACAGAGCGGCCCGGCCAGGCACACAGTTATCCTAAATCTTAACATCTGGGGGGTTTTTTGACAAAATTAAGCCCCGAGATCTATTCTTGGACTAAAAATCTGTTTCAAATGGATATTCATCACATGTTCACAATCTTCAAGCTAAATCCCGACAAGACAAAAACACAAAGGTCACGAAGACCACAGCAACACTATGCTTTTTCACATTCTAAGCATGTTTTGCTTTGTTAATGGTAGCGGCTTACACCTGTTTACTGCTTTTCCAGATATTGCTTTCGCCATATGCATTTTGTATTTCATTGCATTTAATTAATATGTGGTTAAGGAAAACAAGCTGAAGATGGCAAGAGATTATTGAGAAATCAAACACTCGTCCTGTTGTAAAATGCTGTATTTAAATTGTTTAAGAATTAAAAAAGAATAATAATAATAAAAAAATTTAATAAAAAAAAAAAAAAAAAAAAAAAAAATATATATATATATATATATATATATATATATATATATATATATATATATATATATATTTATTTATTTATATGAATTATACAATAATGGAGAAGTATAATCCAGATATTTATATTTAAAGCTATTGTTAAAAAAGAAGTCATTTTAGTAAAGTATTATAAACACTTATGCCCGGGTAATGCAATTTTTGATTGCTTTTCATACACTATTTAATTTGCTGGACCTTCTCCTCATAACTGTAATTTTCTTGGTTTTTTAGGGATTAAAAAAAATACTGATATTGCATTGAGATCAGCCTCGGTTTCTGGGTTATTTAAAGCACCAGTGCATGAAAGGATTAAAATAAACAATAAAAGCTTTTTGCAGAACCAACCAAAAGTTCTCTAACGCCATCAGAGTGAAAACCCTACTGTTTCTAAACCAAACCTTTATTTTTGAGAACACGATGACGAAGGGATGTATGTTGCGCGTGGCTGAGGAGTGGATAGTAAGATCTCGCAAGCTTTTCATTAGTATGTACCGATGGCAAAAAGTGAAAATTAAATTCTCGGTGTTCGTGCACGTGCTGCAGCCGCTGGCCCACAATAACTGCATTTCTCGAATGTTTTTCTTTCAGGCGCTAAACAGATGCACCACGGTTTCCTCGCTGCCACTCTTTAAATGACTGCAATGAATTCTGAGAGAGATTTGAGGACATTACTAGCTGCGTTACCATTCTGATGTCCCATCTGGTTAATCCTGCACTTTCTCACGGATTGGGGGCTGCATAAGTAGATAGATAAATGCACATAAACAAACTTAAATAACAATTAAAGTCAAAATAAATAAACCGTGACGCGGGCGTTAAATTGCCAGGAATGTCTCCAGATGTTCCAGTGCGCGTTCCAAATTGCAGCACAGATCCACAAGTTCAAAGATAGCCGGAGATAAGGTCAGGGAACCGCCAGTTGCCATTTGTGCTTGGCATCTGCCGAAATAAAGACCAACGCATCAGGTGTACAAACGCATACCTCCAACAGCTCGGCTTGGTGAACCTGTCCAAAGCGATCCAATGAAACCCCTTCTCCATGCTGGTTTTTATGGGAAAAATCTACCGGGGGAGACGCTTACGCTCACACGCACCAAAAAAGAGAAGGATTTTGCCCCGGGAACTTTTCTGTGACATTTCGCAGCGTGGAGAGCTATTTCCTCCACCGTGCAAAGCAAAATGCCCCTAATTGGTCTGGAAGTCTGCAGCGGTTTGGGAAAATGTTTGTGATATACCATGCGCACTTCTTCTTCTATTGATGCTGCCGCCCTGGCTAGCCCAGTGTTTACAGTCCGGCAGGGAAAATGAGTTTATTTGGCCAGGATTTGCAACGCGACACCAAAGCGTTCCCGCGAACCAACGCGCTCCGTCGAAAAAGCTTTGCGCGCCATAATGGCTATTCATTATAGGTGTCACGATAGGTTTGCGATGTCGTTACAAAAGATTGCGCACAGAAGCAAACATTTCACCAGCGGGGGCTTATCTGTTGGCAATGCGTAAAGATAGGCCATTACCGAACTCCGTTTGATACCGGGGCTGCCGTCCGTGTTGGCGCGGGGACTTATTTGGCGATTGCGATCTGAAGAATTTTCCCTTTGGGTACGAAAAGCCCTCCCCGGGGACCGGTCTGGAATTTCCCCTTCGGTTTATCGTGCCTTTGTCAAGGTCGCGTGCAGGAGCGGGAACTCCGTTCAAAGACGCGCGCAGATGTTGCACTTCCGGTGCGCTCGAATTCGGTTTCAAATCACGGACGCGTAAATAATATTACCGAAGCAAAACATAGCGACGTGGAAAAGGGTGCGAAAATAAATAGGAGCTTATTTTGCGCGCGGGGGGACGCGCGAAAGAGCGCGCACGGGTCACTGGAGCGAAGGGGCAGAGGAAGACGGGCTGGGAGGCGCGCATGTGGCGCTCAGATGTGTGCGACAGGTAGCCTGGGGAGATGGAGAGAGATGGAGCAACACGGTAAACCATGGTAAAAATCCATGTGATTCACCCAGAGGAGCATGCATGCGTCGGGACGCTCGGATACTCCCCCGAAGGAACGAGTAAATACGCAATTAAGCATCCCGGCCCGCGTCAGGGCCGCTGAATGGCGGTAAATCAATTACTCGGTCTTCACATCTGGTCGCGATTAGGAGGATGGGGGCGCGCTGTATTTTTGGTTCTTTTGAGCAGATGGAGATATGCACGTGTGCCGTAAACTATGATTTGGAGTAGATTATACGGTGCGTAATTATTAACAAATACGTCTTAATTCGGAGCACGGCATGAGAAATCGGTTAACGCTGGTCGTAGCGTTTGTTCATTACGGCGCAAAGCGTTTTTTTATTTAGTAAATTATTCTTAAAGCGAGTTATCCGACCAGGAAATGCAGCTGTAATAAAACTGGACGGTACAGTGGACACCTGAGCATCCAAGCGACTGTAATTGTCAGTATAGATGCGAGTTTTTTTTAACTGGGAAAGTCGTGGATGTGCAGAGCAGCGCAAGGAGACTCTTCCCGTTTTCTCCCACCCCTCCGCCTCCAAAAGCGAACGGGATGTCTGCTGTCTTTCAGGATTCATTTTCACCGCGCGCGCAGTAAACGTCCGCATTCAGCTTCGCGCCTCCACAAATAAAAATCTCGTGCGTGAAACGCAAACATTTATTCGGACATTAAAAACAGGCGACCAAACAAATGATATGCAATATTGTCGCTGTAGCCCATGATGCTCGTTTTATAATGAACTGAATATTTCGAATGCATTAATTCGAATGAGATTCCGCTGATTGTCAGGTTTTGGTATTTTTTATTATTTTATGGTTAGGACCGGACGAAGAGAGTAACCTTGTGACAAGGCTTAGGATTATTGAATCGTGAGCGCTAACCTCAGCAGACGCTTGTGGAGCGATCTTTAACTCAGCAAAGCTCAGTCAACCATAGACGGGTCCCTGTCACCGACACACACACACACACACACACACACACACACACACACGTGTTCACCGAGCGTTTCAAATCTCTCCCAGACCCGGCTTTGATTATAACACTTTGAGTCTGGCACCGCGAGGGTGAGATCATATAATCGATATCATAATAACCTTTTTTTTTTGAAATACGAGAAGAATGGCCGTGTCACAAACCACTTCTGTCCAATCACTCGAACCCCGAGCATCAAAAAGAGACGCGATTATAACATCTGGTTTCGGGCTCGCGGACACGCTCCGGAACACGACAGTAAGACGATCGAGGAGAAACGATGTATGTAATAAGAGGAATTTCCCCTCGTGTCTGGTTAGAGACACGGAACACCTGACTGTTTTCGTTGAAGTGCAGTTCTGGCGGATTTCTCCAGATTCACGGATGCGTCGTCTCGTCGTTCTTCGTCGCTCTATAACTATTTATTTTATATTGAAGTGTATAAAATAACGCGAGTTAAATGTTACGCCATGTTAAATGTTCGCAAATTATAGAATGTCGATAAATTAATTTGTTTAATTTTTTTTTTTTAATAGCCTAGTGATCAAATCTCTTGAATGTTTAGGGTTTATCAGGGTTTATCACGTATTATACGAAACATCTCCAAAACTGCCGAAGCAAATAAGATAATCTTAAATAGATTTCAGTTCAAATTCTTAAAATAATTGTTAAATATATATTTTTTCATATATATATATATATATATATATATATATATATATATATATATATATATATACACACACACACACTACACACACACACATATATATATTTTTTAGTTTAACAATTTTAACTGAAATATATACAAATACATACAAATGAATATATACAAATAAAATATATACAAACAAAACACACACACACACACACATATATATATATATAGAGAGAGATACGTTTATTGAACAAAAATTAAATATATTGCTCAAAATATGCCGCACGAGCTCGTTGCTATCAAGTCGTTTAATCTGAGAAATACATTTAAGCACAATAAGTGTTTCAGCGTTCACAACAGGTTTAGCCTCCAAATAGTTTTATAAGACCCCAAACGCCCAGAGCAGCTGAAAAGCGAATAAACTCTGTTGTCAATGAGCTGCTGAAATGATTGAATGAATCTCAGCACATCGCTGATTTTAGTAGCAACAAAAATGAGCACATGATCCTATTGCCAAAATGATATATAGCTCATGTTGTCCTAAACCCAGCAATGCGTGTCTCGATTTAATTTATAGCGAGTAATAAAAAATAAAGACAGATTATGAAAAGCAATCTCTTAGCTACAAACGAATCTTTTTGATTTTCTAGCAGGGTTTCCATCTCTTTATTTGTTTGTCTTTTTGTTT
>NC_056703.1:5998722-6061222 GCF_018831695.1 Puntigrus tetrazona | reverse complement strand
AACTGCTCTTGGAAATTGGTTTATGTTACGGTCAGAGAACTAACACCGTTCTCTGGTGTGGGGTTCCCCCAACCACACACACACACACACACACACGCACACACACACACTCTCTTAAGAGATCTGGGATGGGATCATAAGTGCTGAACACTTTGCAGACCTCTCCAATTTTCTCGGTGATTTGCTAACTTGAGAAAGCCTAAGCTGGGTGAATGATGGTGGCCAGCTTCACGCTGCAGCGATAATCATGTTTTTGCAGAGGGGTGAATGTGTAGCAAATTTTGGGGTGAAAAGGTGGTTCAAGAGAAAAAAAAAAAGTTTCAACACCATCGCAAACCCTGCATATGCAGGCTAATGTAAATCACAGATGTACCTAGCCTTTGAAAATGAAATTACATTGGGTTCAGGGAGAGGAGCATTCAGTCTCAGTGTATATGTGAGCGCCTAGTCCTCTCAGCTCTGTCTGCTGTTTCTTTCCTACAAGCCAAGCTCTTCTACTGTTTTTTTAATGAACCTTAAAGGCCATGTTTAGTAACAGAACATACCCCATGACAAAATAAATAATAAATCCCATGACAAAATTTGTGCAATCTAATGAAGATGTTACTATATATATATATATATATATATATATATATATATATATATATATATATATATATATATATATATATATATATATATAGATAGATAGATAGATAGATAGATGAGAATGAACAGTTTTCTTTTTGTGTATTTTTTTTTTTTTTTTTAGAATTGATAAAAACTTAGTAGTTATTTGTTTTTGCAAATGAACTCTTTATATATATATATATATATATATATATACATATATATATATATATATATATATATATATATATATATATATATATATATATATATATATATATATATATATATATATATATATATATATATATATATATATATATATATATATATCCCCTAAATTATGATATATATATATATATATATATATATATATATATATATATATATATATATATATATATATATATATCCGGCCCTAAATTATGACCACAATTGTAATACTTATGGCAAATTGGCAAATTTATCTTAATGAAATTAACCATAAAGCCCTACCCCAAATTTGACCTTAATGGTTGTTGTCCCAAAATAAAAAGTAGTCTAAAATTTAAATATATGTGAAGGGAAAATGGATGCATGCTGTATTGCTGAAACGTATTTTTAATCTTCTCTCGGCTATTGTTAAAGACCTTCTTTTTGACCCACGAAGTGAAGGCTACATGTTTATTAACAAACAAAACAATCGTGACAGCTGGGACTTGTCAAACTGAAAGCACATCAAAGCATCTCAGTAATGGCCGGTAAAAATGTTTTACATTTTTCATCAGAAGCAAATGGCAGCCATGACATAGTTTGTGCCTGGGGCTGCTCTCAAGGTACGCTTTTCCTTCGCTTGAACACTTTCTCTCGCACACAGGATTGATGACTGGGACTACGTCTCACTGAACTCTGTGTCCCGAGAAACACTGGGTTTATAATGATCTTCGTAATGGGCTCCCTAGTCTCTGATTTCACACACACACACACACACAGACTTAAGCACTCCTTTTGGAGAAACACATGAAGGGTTAATGTTCTCTATGAAAACAGTCTAAATATCTTTCTTCTGTTCCTCAGAAGGTTAAACCTTTTGTAATCAAAGCCAATAGCTCTGAGTACCACCCTCACCTAAAACAATAAACACACATATGCACATACACACATATTCACACACTCAAGAAGTCAGGATCAAAGAAGGCAGGGCCACGCTGCACCTTAAGCTACAATAATAAAGCAAGCTGCCGTTGAGTCAGGACCTGGGTTACTCATATTTTCCTATTTGATTAAGCCAATATATCATCCCGTTACAGAGACACACACACACACAGATGGGTTACGGTTGGAATTTCTGAAATAAATTACATCAGGACAGGACGCCCCTTCTGCTTTTGCTCAACATAAACACATACAAAACACACACACACACACACACACACACACACACACACTCACAAATAAGCCAGTTAAAATACAAAAAACCTAACTGACTAATGATGCACCAATATTATAACCAACCAGTACCAATGCCTTTAAGGCTCTAATAACTGTTTTATATTAATCAATCAATCAATCAATCAAATCAATCGCTTTTATTTTTTTTAATAATATAAATCACAGCAAATGTGGTCATGTAGAATAAGGCATTAATATGTGCTTAATTAGCACTAATAAATGGCTAATATTCCAGTAATATGCATAATAAGCAACTATTGAGTGTAACTTTAAGCTTTTAGATATATATATATATATATATATATATATATATATATATATATATATATATATATATATATATATATATATATATATATAATGTAATATTTAATTAAATATTAAAAGTTTTTCTACACCAATTAGTTTTTCAGTGCAGGGTAATTAAAGAGTAAAACAAGAACATGTTCTATTTTTCAGGATACACACGCATCGCGTGCCAGCAACAGTGGGAAGACTACTACGCAACATAAAAAACACAGTCACACACACATCATACTCAATTCCAGACAATAATCTGACATTCACAATATTTATGTCCTATCAAAGCCATGTATTAGCACCTACTGCTATTTATTTGGCAAGCAGATGTTTTTCCCTGAAAGCCTCCTGCTTTATGTCAGGCGATGCGACGGGCCTGCATGGTGCCGTGTCTCTGGTTTATTACCGCTGAGGTCTATCAATCTAATACTCATCAGCTTTCATTAAGCATCAACAGGGCTATAAATCTCACTGATGCATTGTGAGGAAACCAGCTTCCATTGACACGCAGCTTCCTCGAGACGTATGTGCGCGAGTGGTTTTAAGGCTGCAGGTGTCGGTGTGGGTGGGCCGCTGCGCGGATAGCGGTGGCCCCTTTGAGAGCTGTCCCCGATGAGGTTAATATCTCTTTCCCATCTTTCCCCCGGGCCTCTCTAAATATCGCGGCTTTCCCTCATCTAAGCCTTGCGCAGAGCTGGGGACCCTCACTTATGAAATTACAAGCACTTGAAAAGATCTAATGTGCTTTTAATTGTGTCTCTCCATTCACAGAAGAAGAAGGAAAGGGAGAGAGGGAGCCGGGGAGGGGACGGGACTGGAGTGTTTCATATTACAATAGAGAACGAATGCATTCGTCTCACAAAACAAGCGTATGCGCTGTAACCTTCCTGACACAAGGAGGGTGGAAAGGGAAGTGAGGAGGGGGGGTCCGCTGAATGGGACGCACACACCACGCGGACTTCAAACGGACCCCGGCTTCTGTGAGCGAAGCGGTGCAGGCTCGAAGATTGTTATGTTTTCGCTCTCTTTCACTTTTTCCGCTTCTGCCTCTTTTCAAACGGGTTAGACGGATTCTCTGGGGAGCATCAAGCGAAGAGTCAGCGTACAAACAAAACGTGCAATCATAGCTGCTCTCGGAGAAAATATTCCCAACGCAGCTCTCTCCGCTAAGTAGGAAGCGAGGATTAACCTGCAGACTGTATTCCGTGCAGCACGAGGGCACGCTGGGTAATTGGAGGCCAATCATCCAATCACAGGCTCCCGGTTAGTCCTATGGCGACAATGCTGCGCATTTTTTAACCTGTCGACCCATAACTCATAAACGTGTGTGATTACCTCTCAAAAACACTTGGTGGGTCCAAAGGTTAAAGACGTAAATCTCTGTTTACTTTACTGTGGCCCCTCCGTGCCAGAGGGATTTGTGCCGGAGCCCCTTTGCAGGAAAACAAGAACACAAAAACCCAATGAATCCCCGCTGAGGAGGGCACAGAGAGAGTCGGTCCAGAACACCAGACAGCTAGCCGCTACATACCTCTCTGGCCTGTAACAAAACACAGATCCCTACCACCCCAGGGAATTTATACAGAGCGCACCTTTAATATTTGCTTCATATAAATAAAGAACAAATCTAAAAGTATAATTCGAAACATGTCAATCTAATTCTTTGTCATATGCAACAACATAAAAAAAATGTGTACAAAAAAAACTACAAAAAAACCTCATTCATAAATATAGTTTTTGGTATAGTTGCATGCTGTCTGTCAAAACAAAACAAAGCAAACACACACACACACACACACACACACACACACATAATGTAAATAGTCATATACTTTCCTTACACCCAGATTTTTAATATTTAATTTAACAACTATAATAATAATTATCATTATATTTAATTAAATGATTTAACTGTTTTTAAAGGTATCTCATTAACACTTTATTATTATTATTTAATTTATTTAAAATTTGATTTTGGTCTCATTACAGTTTTTTTCCTAAATGTAGCTTTTGGTATAGTTGCACGCCGTTTTGCAAACCAAAACAAACTAAAAAAACAAAAACAAAGAAAAAAACCATTGCATTTATGAATTTAATTTCATAAAAAAAAAAAATAAGCCTCACATCCTTGATCAGTATCTATATCTATTCGTCTCTTTTTAAACGGACTAAAAAGTAACACATACGATAGCCACTAAATTACTATGTGCACTTAGATGTCAATCACTGCCCACCCATTGTGTTCACTTGCGCTGCTAACCGATTACAACGGCTTGAGCTAATTAGCTTTTCAGAGATTTTATGAATTCATAAAAAACGAGTTTGAAACGTTCCTGCACATGTTTTGTGGCGCACAGACCCCCTAGAACGCACAGATACACTCCGCGTCTTGGCAGCCGAATGCCCTCTGAAGCTCTGCGCAGCACAAGCTCTGTTTGGGTGGTGCTCCCTCGGCAACGCCAACATGTGCACGACAAGATGCCACGACTCGTGTCAGAAGATGAGAACACACAGGAACACGAGTACGCCTGCCACCCAAATGTGCGCTGACGTCTCTGCGTGGGAAAGTCGAGGGAATCGTCGAGCGGCTTGTGTCAGGCTTTCTTGGCAACCGTTTCCAACTTCAACCGCGCTTCCCTCCCCCTTAATAAATCGCAAAAATATCTGATTGGATAAATGCCTCGATTGTGTGTGTGACTGACTCTAACTGTAATCTCTCAGTGGCTGTATAAAGAGCTTTATCTTGTGAATATGAACCCTCAGAGCAAGGTTAATCCTTTAATCGAAGAGTAGAACCTGATGGATGAATAAGTGTTGACAAGAGATGTGAATGTTTTACCACAAACCCTTTGTCAACCACTTTAAAGAGCAATGAGATAATCCTTCTATTCACAGACAGTCAGTGCCTTTCAGTGTTTCGGGGTTTACCCCCCACACACAAACCACACACATTCTGTCTCGCTCTCTCGGTCTCACCGGCTTTCTCCGCAAGGACAGATTTCCTCATTAACGCTAGCGCTCACAGAGACAGGAGCTGGTCAGTCTTTGTGGCAGGTGCAGTGACCATGCCGAATCTGTACAGAGATCAGGCCTTGCTCCCTGACACCATTATCTGCATTCACAAAGGAGCGCTTAACTCTGTTCTGGGACCAGTGACCCTGAACCTGTTCTAATCAACTTCTGATAAGCGATGCATTTTCACTGCCCTGAGATCTGTGGTACGGGGGCTTAATCTAATCCAGCGCAGAAAGTGATCAGACAGAACAGACCACCAGCTCACTGTTAGTCCGGAGCCACTGAAGCAGAGTGCGTCTTCTCAGTTGTTCAGTGAACCCTCACGGCCACAGAGAGATATACAGACAGATAGGGGGAAGAGCATGGCATTGGAAGGTTACCGAAAATACTGTATATCTTTCCACAAATCTGAGACACTGCATGCAAATGCATCGCAATCACTATGGGAATCTGCCCTGAATGCATGTCTCTGGTTGCATTTACACAAGCCACACACATAATGTGAAGAACAATTAAAGAAAAACTGTGCACCACTAATAGCAGGTTTTGGGCTGTGATCTTCCCTCTTATGAACACATATGAATTTTAGGGGTGGTGGTGTAACGCCCGCTGTTGAGGATTTGAACCACACAGTTCTGGTTAAATTGATCTATATTTACTTGAATCGCACACCGAACATGAAACACAAAGCATTAATATTACATACGCTAGTGTTCAAACTGTGATCAAATAAGTCATCGAATTGATCGAACGTGACATCTGGAGTGTTACAAAAGATTTCCATCTCACGTAAATACTGCTCTTTTGAACTTCCTATTCAGCAGCAAAAAATGAAAAATCTGGAAAAATGTGCAAAAAGAATATTTCGTGTAGAATTTAATAATATTTAAGAAGGCGTCATAAACATAATGCAAAGTGTATAGTGGGCCACAAAGTCATAACAGAAACCGAACTGCATTTTTGTGAGGTTCAAGCATATTTACTCTAATATGACTAAGCAAAGCATTCAGCTCCTGCACGCACACAGCTATTACTAAACAAGGCTAAATGAAGTGAGAGGCTACACTGTTGTCAACCTCCCACTCACTCACGCACTCTCTCACAGCTTAGTAGCGGAGAGAACCTCTTTCGCTTTGGTAGATCAGTTAGGCTTGCCCTGTTGCACTGCTGAAGCCTTTCTGGACGATTACTAAAACATCTCCACTCCACTCCTTGAGGAATATGTCCAAAAGAACAGATCCTCACAAGCACATGGCTGCTTTCTCTAATTAGAGGACGGGTGAAACGTTCCAGCTCATTTGCATTATTAAACGTCTATGGCATAGATGAAAACACTGTTATCTTTATTAGTTTACAAGCAGTAAGACGACTCGACATTGACCAATAGATTCTAGTTATTCGTGAAAGCTGTTTAAGGACTTTTTTATAAGATGCGCAAAAACGATGAGTTCAACATCTGAGACTAAACCTGCACATTTTGCATTAGCAACCAGAGTCCTTAACCTTTCAGCTATCTCAACTACCTCACTAAAGGAAGCAACCTGAAAAAAAGGTTCTATCACCTTTATTCCCTTGCCCCCACACACAAACGAACCCAATATGATTTATGATTAGAGGAAACTAGTTGCCATAGAGAAATTCAGGAAAATAGCTAGTGCATTTAAAGGGTTGGATGGTTGTCTAAACATAAGAGTGTTTTTGTGAAGGCAATAAATCATATAGCCTATGTGGCGCAATGTTACAAAAGATGAGCATTCAAACCTGACAACATGTTTTGGCAATCAGAACAGAATAGAATAGAATAGAATGGAATAGAAGCAAACATTTATGTAGCCTAAACAAATTTTCAAGCAGAATGTTCTGGTACAAATGTGTGTTAAGGTCCTTATTATTGGCTTTGATATGTATGAATGCCACACAGAGATTTGGCCAGAGGAAATAGAACTGGGTTCGGTTCCTATCCAAAAAATTTCTCATGGCTGCCACACATGCAGCAAAATGCCATAAAAACGATCAAGTTAATCGGCTCCAGACTTTAAACGCACACTCACAAAAACAGGGCATGCCTAGTTTAGGAAGGAGACGTGAGGACAGAGCATTCAGTTCAGAGGAAGTCTGGCAGTCCTCACAAGCGTACAAAACAGTCCAGTAATCAAATCACACAACAAATGTGACCAACTGATCACTTTAAATGCAAGTTTGTACTATAGCTAGGAACATATTTTCCTAGTCCCCCCACCTAGATTCATGGGATATAAAGAGTTCTAAAATTATTATAATTTTTATTTTACTTTTTATGAAAAAAAAAACACTGATTTAACCAAAATGGAAGAGCTTGATTCTTTTTTAACGTATTCAGCAACAAGTCAGCAATCTCCCTTTAAAATGTTGACATTCACTCAGAACAACTTCACAAATGCCGTAATGTAAGACTACCAGGAGAAAATGACAGGTGGGTGGGTCTGGGTGTTTTCAGCTCTCTCTGTGTTGGTGGTAAACGTGGAACCTCCCAAACAGCTCAAAAGGACGCTTGACACTATGTGTGTGCGGGAAGGAAAGATCTGTATCTTTTGAATGAGAAGAGTTTATTGTATGTGTGCACATGGCCATGTGCATATATTTATCACAGCTCCAGCAACTGATAGGGTGTTATGATTAATGATGTGGTGGATGAAAAGCATCCTGCAACTATAATCACCAAGCATGTACACAAACACACACAGTTATGAAACAGTGAGCGTTGGTGGTCCTTCAGTGACACAGTAATAGCTGGAAGAGTGTGGAGTGCATGTTGCATGTTGGGGTGGAGTGGCTACCACTGACGGAGGGCCCTTGTTACACATCCTTTATGGCTCGCGTCATGTGATGTCTATGAAAAACACATGTGGTCTGGTCAATGGGAGGATAAATATGACAGCTCAAATCACTTGTCAAGCAAGCACGCACACACACACACACAATGAATGGATCTTTTTCTGTCTTACAGAGACACCGAATGCATTTGCATCAGATGAAGATATAGCCCCGGCCATCTTATTTTCTTGTAGAAATGAAGATGAGACTCTTTCTAAATAAAAGTCTACTTATTTCTGTAATGCAGATAAATTAAAGACGCAGAGATGTACGATAAGATTATCTAAATAGTATACAGTATGCAACGCTAAACTGCTCTTTTTAATCACGAAAAAGCTGCATTTGTAGTTATGGTGAATCTCTATTGAACTGCACTGCGGGGACCACACACACATACACGCACTATCCCCACAGAGATGACAAACTGCCATACTGACCACTCTTGGATTCCTATAATCATACAGCACACAGCGTGATTTATGAGAGATTCTCCCACACCCTCACTTTCCCTAATGCCACAAAAAGAAAGAGAGACAGACTTGCGCTCAGAATACCAAAGCTTTTTCTCATGGAACATAATGATGATATATAGACCTATTTGGTTAAAAAAAAAAAAAAAAAAAAAAAAGTTGTAAAAGACATATATGTGTATGTGTGTGTGTGTGTGTGTGTGCGTGCGCTATGAAAGAAAATAGTATTATCTGGCCTATTAACAGATAAATGAACCAACAAACAATCAGACTTCTTTAAGCTATTTTAAAACAACACTAAAACATTTAAAGAAACTATTATACTGAAAAAGGGCGGGGGGGTTATTGCTCAGTCTAAAGAGGGGTCCAGTAGTTTGATAGGAGTGGGAGTTCAATAGTGTGAGGGAAGAGTTATTCACGCTGGTTAATGTGAAGGACAGATGAACTAAAGAATGTCTACTTCTCTATGGGTCTGACAAGAAGCATTAGACAAGAAGCATTGGGCGCCCGGGGTTTGTTTTGAGAGGCGCGTGCGGGAAAGCAAACAACATTAATCGTCCAAAATTTCAAAATATCGACTTTAAGACACGAATGTCCATTTTTAATGACATGTTGTTATATGGACAGCCAGTAGTGATGCTGACACAAAATTAAGTAATAGTTAATTGCTCAGAAGGCATGTTTCAAAAAATAAAACACTTTCAAGGTCAAAAATATAAGAATATTTTTTACTCAAAGTTTAGCTTACCTGTCAAGAAGTTTGTAGAATAGATTGAAACCCAAACATTAGCTTACATCAAATTCTTCCATCTTTAACTTGTTTTAGCCTGTTGTTTGTCTCTGTGTTTTGATGATTGTTTAAATGTAACTTATTTTATTACTTGAAAGTGTGTTTAGATGTAACACTTTTTTCCATTTAGCATTCATATGATATGCAATTAGGTTTAGGGGTTTCGGAGAGGTGTGTAAAATGCATATCATAGGCTGCCCAACAAAGTGAGTATAAGCTATCCACCTTTTTCCTCAATGCAGAAGTAAGCTTCCGTGAAGGGTGAAGTTTCCGGTGCAGTGTACGCTATAGGTAAATAGAGGAAAATAACAACTTGCCATAAACTGTGAAACTGTTTGCACTACAAACCAATCCGTAATTAAGATAATACATAAAAATAAACATGTTAAGACACACCAATTTTTAATATGAAACATTTTTAATATGAACTGTTTTGTACAGCTTAAGATAGCTGGAAGCAGATGAGACAGGAAGTTACACCCATAGAATTTAGGGCGGGACGACATTGATTAGGAAGCTTAAAAGCATGTAGAGTGCAACCGGCATCAGCTTGTCATTCAGCTAAGTGCTCTGTGTGTATGTCCAAAGTTTTTTGTCTGTCAGCCTTATTTATTATTGCTTGTCGTCCAAAAAAAAAGAGCCAGCACAGTAAGACTGCCTTTGTTGCTTCTGGCTTGCTTAGTTGGGGACACTTAATTTCTAGCGATTACACAGACCATCTCTGCCTTTAACAAAAATTATGTGCTTAATCTTGTCATTATACATAACATTTACTCTATTCTCCTATTTGATACTGTTCAATGCTTTGACACAATCTGTATTGTTAAAAGCACTATATAAAAAAAGTGATTGACTGGTTTGTCATGATACATTTGAAAGAAGCATGCTTCTATGTCTCCATCCTTCCATCTCACAGGAAATTTCTGAGGTCTGCTTTCGGGGGTGAAGCTTACCAATATCAGGTTCTTCCCTTTCGGCCTTGCAATCTCACCCCTCTCACCCTTCTAACACTCTCACAAAGTGAGCTGCGCTGGCTCCTTTGCGACTTCAGGGCATCCGCACATTGACAACTGGTTAATACTACATTAGCCAGATGTGATAGCAGCTCAACATCGAGATGTTGTGCTTACTCACATGAGAAAGCTGAGGTTAAGACTAAAAGCCAAGAAAAGTGTGCTCACAAGCTTAGAGAACCACTTATGTCGGTGTGTTGTGGGATTCGACCATGATGCAGGCACGAATGTCCCCTGCACAGTCGATCCTCACTGCATTCACATGAGAGAAGGCCGGTCACACACTGGCAAGGAGTTTCAAAGACTGCAGCGTCTGATGGAAGCTGCGTCCAACGTGATGCCTCTTGACCTGCTGTAAATGAGACCCCTACAGTGTTGGCTCAGGACCAAGGCATTTTCCCACAAAGGAAACCCACTTTGTCATGATCAACATCACATAATGAGGTGTTTGTGCCTTAGACGTGGAGGAAACCTTGGTTCCTATCTCGGGCCCAATGTTGGGAGCTCCTTGTCTGTCTTTGTAATGCTAGCAATGAATGCGTCCCCCACTGGTTGGGAGCGGTCATAATTGGCCACGTGGCACAGGGTCGTCATCTTACATGGCACATCAACTGCCTGGAGATGCTGGCCGTGTTTCCAGCACTTAAACACTTCCTCTCAGACCTAAGAGATCTCCATGTGTTGGTGCACATCAACAACACAGTGGTGGTCTCTTATATCAAACACCAAGGAGGTTTGCGTTTACACCCCTTATACTAGCTGGCGCACCAGATCCTTGAGTGGGTCCAGGACAGACTCCTCTTGCTGAGCGATGTCTACGTTTCTGGGCATTTCAATGTGGGAGCAGACATCCTGTCGAGACAGGGGCTGAGGTCCCTGGAATGGATGCTTCACCTTGAGGCGGTGGAGCAGATCTGGAGCTGGATGGCATGGTTCAGATGTGGCTGAGTCTGCGTCTGTACGCCTTTCCCATGAACACTCTGCTCCTGGGAGTTCTGGAGAAAGTGTGCAGGGACAAGGTCAGTCTACTTCTTGCAGCTCTGATCTGGTTCCTGGACCTGATTTCTCTCCTAAATGGCTCTCCATGGCAGATTCCTGTCAGGAGGGTCCTTCTCTCGCAGGCAGAAGGCATTATCTTGCACCCTCACCTGGAGTTATGAAAGCTGTGAGTGTGGCCCCTGAGAGGGTATAACTCATAGCTGCCGGCCTCTTAACCAACGTTGTTGAGACCATTCTCCTATTCAGAGCTCCCTTTACGAGGAATCTGTCGCCATGCAACCTTTTCACTTTGTGGTGCAGAGAACTTTGCTTGACCCAGTACAGGAGTTTTTGCAGACTAGGTTCTCTGCAGGGTTGACCACTCCACCCTGAAGGTTTACGTGGCAGCAATTGCGGCCTACTATGCCCCACTTGTGGACATTTTGTGGTGTTGGAGGCACTCTGTGGCTGCAGTTCAAGCCCATCAAGATTTCAGATCAGCATCTTACTATCAAAGCCCACTCTCTTGTTGATGTTATCCTCTGTCAAGAGAATAGGAGACCTTCAGGCCCTCTTTGCGCCTGGTATAGCTAAAGCCTTTTTTGTACATTCTGAAGGTCCCCACCATCACACCACAGCCCATAGTACTCCAAGCCTTCAGTACTTCTACCTTCAAGGAGGCCGGTCAGCAGAAGCTTAATTGTGTCCAGTGTGAGCACTGAGTGCATACGTCCTTAGAGCTGCCCTGAGGAGAAGGGCTGACCAAGTGCTAATTTTCTTTGGTCCCCCTAAGAGGGGTCTTCCTGCTACAAAGCAGATTTTCAACAGGTGAATTTTGGATTCCATCACCATTGCCTATGAGTCCTCTGGTCTCCCCTCACCTCTAGGGGACAAGGCTCTTGAGCTGGGTACATTCCGAAGGTCCCCACTATCACACCATAGTCCATAGTACTCAAGGCCTTCAATTCAAGGAGCCCGGTCAGCAGAAGCTTAATTGTGTCCAGTGTAAGCAATGGGCGCATACATTCTTAGAGCTGCCCTGTGGAGAAGGGCAGACCAAGTGCTAGTTTTCTTTGGTCCCCTAAGAGGGGTCTTTCTGCTACGAAGCAGATTTTCAACAGGTGGATTTTGGATTCCATCACCATTGCCTAAGAGTCCTCTGGTCTCCCCACACCTCTAGGGAACAAGGCTCCTGAGCTGAGTACATTCCGAAGGTCCCCACTATCACACTATAGCCCATAGTACTCCAGGCCTTCAATTCAGGGAGCCTGGTCACCCGAAGCTTAATTGTATGTGTGCAGTGGAGAAATTCGTACCAATCTCTAGTTTGCTTTGGTCCCCCTAAGAGGGCTCTTCCTTGGTACTTATGTAACCTGGTGACGTTTTCGCGTACATATGATATACACATCTAGTCCACGACCCTAATCCTATCCATCTCGTAGCATAAACATGCCAAAGTCCAGTTTTGCATATATCTATACCATGAGTTTTTTTTTTTTTTTATTTGCCGTACTATTTATACAAACATTAATGAGATTGAGTAGCATATTACCATAATAGAGACCTATTAATTTTATTTATACAACAATACATAGCCTATAGTATATTTTTCATGCATAGCCAACATGATGAGGGGTGTAGGGTCTTAATTTTAAACCAAAGGCTTTAAACAGATTTGTGCCATTCACTAAGCATTACATAATGACTTAGATATCAGTTTGTCTTTTAGTGTGCAATATTCTTGGACGAATGTTCAGAAACAAATAAATGACCAATCTCGCAGTAACATTTGGGGTGAAATGAGTTGACGTGGAAACAGGCAGCCTGGGTTCACTGGAAATATATGGATCTGCCAAAAGACTTCTAAGGGCAGACCAAGAGAAATGTTTTCACTGTCGTTGAGCTCATAGGATTTGGTTTGTGTTCGCGCAAAGGCGACGGAGTTCACAGAGTGCTAATTAGTGAAGGAGAGCCGGGAGAGCCACACCGTCATTTATCATGCGACCATTCAGGGGCCAACACTAACGAGCCCTGCCAAAAAAAGAGAGAGAAAGGGAAATACCGTCAGATTAATTATTCATTTTGAGGCATGTGTTGCATCGGCATAACCCCCTACCAGCATTCTCTCTCGCTCTCTTTCTGCCTGCTTTTTTTCCAGCAGTTTATTTGCAAAGGTATTTTCCCGCACCTACCTCGCATACTTCCTAGCTTAATCCACATCGTTTATTGTGCAAATACAATTTAAAAGTTATTATATAATTAAAATCTTGTTTCACTGCTGGAAACTTCAAAGGACAGCCCATTTCCGTGGACATAGTTTGCCGCTGATGTAATAATTTCCCTGGGATATTTAAAATAAACACATTAGGCTCCAGGAATTCAAAACTTGTCTTAGGGTATAAGGCATGTGCTCCTTGATTGGCGTGAGTAACGAACGCCACGAAGCGGCTGCTCGGTGAAACGGTTCAAATGCATAGTGTCTGACGGTCAGGAAGAGCTATAGGCGTCTTCGCCTCCATTCAGTGTAAATTATACATAATGGAGCCAAGGCGACGATTGCCTATGTTTATTAAGACCATTTCTTCACACCAGTTCTTCCTAGTAGCTTTTCTTCTTCATCGTCTTCATCTTCTCTCTCTCGTACTCTATTTCTTTGCAGTGCTTGGTGGTCCTGCGATCCGACTGACCTCAGCCATGTGTTTTCACTTTCTCCTCTGATCTCGCCTCCGTGACCAGCGGGGAACGAAATACAAATTGAATAGTAACCATTCACAGACCCGTTCCATCACGCCGACGTTCAGGTCACTTTGTCTTTTCCTTTGAGGAGAGACTACAATAAAAGATAGGCCTAGATGTTGTTTAATTCCTCCTGAAGTACTCCCGCGCTTATTTATTTTACCCTGTCTAGCGCATAGAAAAGTTGCTTTATCTTTAAATGCGTTTAATAGCTTGAGATGGTTGCAGGGTAATTCCACTGATAAAATCGCTTGGGCTGTTTTTCTATTCTCTCAGTAGGCTTATACTACGGAGCTTGTTAAATTACCATCACTGAAAATGGATCACGCTGTTCCCTCTTTTATTTGTGCTGTTCTGTGGTGGTTTTTATTTTTAGTGTCTAGCTCTCCCCCGTCCCCGCGCGATCTGTTATGGTGCCGCGCGCTGGACACCGCGCGCTCACCGGTGGCAGGTTGTGTTTGTTCAGCTTTTATTGAGATGTGGTCTGAAGAAGTTAAAAAGAGCCCCGTTGTTGTTTTTAGGCTGGGTGTTTTCTCTGGAGCGTGTCCACGAGCGGTGTGTTCGCTCTTCACGTTGAAAGGCTTTGCTCGAAGGGAAAAGCCACGGCTTTTTGACTTTGTAAAAAGAGGAAAAATCGACTCTCATGGGATAACTGATAATAGTATGCAAATCCGTACTGCATAGAGGCTTGTTTGTTAAGAATGGTCAAAAGGGCCAAAGTCTATAATCAGTCTGCTGATTTTTAATGACTGTTTTCCCATACAGTCGACGATAAGACTAGGCCTAGAGGCTTGGAAAGTTATATCACTCGAATTCAAATATTTAAATAAGCATGCAAAGATAGCAATAATTTTTTAAGGTAATTCAAATAGCCTGCAGGGATTTCGCATTTTACTCTATACATGCAGTCGCGGAGTAATCACCTGTTGTTTTCAGTAAAGTTTTACGCATTTTCGTTTTAAACTTTTCTCCACTACTAAACGATTCTTGTAAACTCTGACTCGTTTACTTAGCCTGGATTTCATTGCGGCCGTTTTGCACGGTTTACCTCTATTTGGTTTATTAGCCCTGGAGGTTACCTTGCCAAAACATTCAGACCTGAATACTTTGGCTTTAGGTTTCATGGATCTTCACTCAGCTCCTTGTGTTGCTGAAAGGGGTGTCAGAGTTTATGGTATGCATTTAGAAAGCGTCACGGTTGTCAAGAAAAATGTCTACTTCAACAAGAAGAGAAATGTTAATCAACTGAGCATATGATATGTACTAGGCTATATGGCCTATGCGTAATAGTCAAAATTATAGCGACGTTACGTCACATGACCACAGGAGAAAATCGATAAAAAGTCAATAGCAGGTCTGTTATCAGTTATGCATTAACAAATATTTTGAAAACTAGGCTATTCGCTGGAAAAACCCATTGACTTAACAAATCAAATGCATGGAAAACTTTATTGTTTTGGTTTTTACAAATAGCCTAGCCGATAGCATAGTCTCGACTCCCGTAGTTAAACCGGTATTCTTCTAGGCTATTTGGCTTTATTTTGCTGTTCTGCGACTCTGGAGTTTGCTTGTTATGCGAATCAACTAAGTCTGTCAATCATTTCAGAGCAGAGGCGGTGATGGTGATCCGTTATCATAACGTAAAATCTCGAGTCCGTCCGGGTCCAGCAATAATGAAGCCCGCATGTTTAGGAAAAGGGATGTTTCAATGACACGCCGATTTTAACTCGATCACAACTCTGGTGTTTGTTTGTAAACAGAAATGTCATCGGGTTTTATGAGACAACTGTAGCCTATAGTATATTTTACCGCTTTTTTGTTTTGGTCCGATTTCAGTTTTTGAGGCGTTGCGAATTCAAACAAAGCAAGTCAACAACTCCGCGTTTATTGTTTAGATTGTCTATTGTCGTGAAAATTGTTGCAATGATGTAATATTTTTCCAACTACATTCAATGAGCTAAATAAATATTTCTTTTTCTATGTATATTTTCAAACGAACTGGAATTTTATTTATTTGAGAGCAGCTTACTGAATACAAAGAACATTCAACCAATTGGACAACTGTAAAAAAAAAAAAGAAAAAATCTAAACTCTTATTTAGTGACCTTGGTAATGACATCTTAAGCCAGAATCCTCTGTTTGTTCTCGCAGCAAACATAATCTAACCATTATCACTAACAAAAGTACGGGCTTTAAGCGTTTAATGTCAGAGTACTGTGTCAATGGTTGGGGTCCAACAGCTGTATGGCGTTGAATGAGAAAGTGGGGGGACTCTCTCATTTCCAACACACGTTGGTAATGAGCTGTAGCAGAAATTACCCCCATTTGCCTTGGACCCTGAAGCACAAAAGCCGTGGTCATCACAGGTGTCAGGGAAAATTTAGCCTTCAGTCAGTCAGAAGAAAAGGTTCATTCTCCTCTTTTAGAATGATTGAACATTTTCGTATTGATTGTTTTGGGGAGCTTGATGCTTTAAAGAAATAATGGGTAAAACTTTTAATCAGTCAAGACATTAATGGCGAATAAGAAAGCAGCCAGTAATAAAATTAAAATAAATTTAATCACTGGGCAAACTGTCTCATCACCAAAAACAACTTGAATTGGCACCCAACTCAAGCGTGATTATCTAATAAGGAATAAATTCAGGAGATCCTCAGTGCTTTGCAGTTTTAATTAAAAGCAAAGACTTTAAGTGTTGACAGGTTAAGGCACAGACATCTGGTTAGGAATGAGAAAAATGTGTGCGACACATGCCGATTTGCTCCTGTGTTTTAGCGAAGATGGGTCTTTCATCAATTTACGAGGTGCTGAGCATTGGTTCAGCGCTGTTGGTCATTCGTTCTCCACAACTCTGCATCTCTGCTTTGCCAAGCTGTGATTTATAGTCTGAAACAGCAAAGCGTTTCAAAAAAACAATTAAGATACATTCTTAATCCTTATTCAGCACCACGTTAGTCAGACAGCCAACTTATTAATTGCTGATTATGATTTATTTCTTTCCTTATTTATTTCTGTGCTGACATTATAGCATATATCCCGGGATATCAGACGTCACGTCACGGACATTTGTGAATCTGGTCTTTTACTCTTATAAATGTAATCTTTGCCATACAGTACATTTGTTTTAGGTTTTCAAGTATGTGCTGACCAGCCGAACAAACTCGTTCTCCTTTCAATAAACCCTCTCTTCATTAAAACCTTTAAGATTGCCAGGCCGGCGGCAGCTGTTTGAAGAGACTATGCTTGCTTTCTGACTGTTCCCTTTTTTTCTAGATTGTGTTTGTGAAGCAATTATTGTTTATGGTCTTACAGTTTACAGTTTAGATTGGTAATTTTAAAACTATTTTATGATGGGCACTGAACTGCGTTTCACCTGAGGAAATACTTTGAGCAACCACAGGTCTATTGTTTAGAGTGAAGCCAAGACCATCAAAGACCAGCTTCTCCCATTACGGAAACCAGCAGGGTTCCTTTATGAACAACTGGAAATCCCCAGAGAAGTAAAAAGTCAGAGCCGAGAGGTGAGGTGGAGTCAGTAAAACCTGCCTTATTTCAACTCTATTGCAATGCAGCATTCAGTATATTTTTGTCAGGTCATCATACACATTTCTGAAGTGGCTTGGTCAAACAAATTGATTCCCAAAGACTGACATTTGTTGGGTATCCCGCAGCAATTAAAAACAAAAGCACTGGGAACAAAAAATGAAATAATCCCATTCTTATCGCCATCAGAATGCTGGCAATGCACAGAAAGGTTTACTTCACTTCAAAATGAACGCTTTGTCATTAATCACCTCGTTTCAAAATACGTAAAAGCTTCATTCGTCTTCGGAAAACGCAGTGTTTAAATTGTCACACAATCTTCGAGAGAGAGAAAACATGCACAGACAAATCCAAATTAAACACTATACTACAGGGTCTTTCTCACCGCTTTAGTTCAAGAACTGAAAGTACAGTACTGAAGTATTTGGACGATTTTGCGCAAACTAATTCTTTTTTTAAAGGGTTGCATTCGCACAGATGGTGGGTAGTACGAAATTATGTAAGGCAACATCATTTGTGCGCAGCGTTCAACAAGGGAACCAAAGTAGAACATGTATATATATATCTATCTATATATATCTATATGTATATATAGATAGATATAGATAGATATATAGATATATACATAGTTCTTTATATATTACGGCCCACAGAAACAATTGCTAACGAGGCATCTATGTATATATCTCTTTGTGACAGAGCATGTTAAGCATCACGCGCCGGATCAGAAGTAAAAAATATATAGAAATACTATTCAGCTTCTTGCACAGACAGATTGTTTTGTGTCTTAAGACCTCAGTGATTGGTGCCCACTGATTGCCATCATATGACTGACAGGCTGCAGCGGTTTGAGTTAAAAATCTTCATTTGTGTTCTCTTGAAGAAACAAAGCCACCTACATTTTGGATTCCCTGGGGTAAGTTTTTGGGGTGGAGTAACCCTTTAAGGGTATGAGGTATATAATGTACCACATGAGGTTTTTCATGTATAATACAGCCTCAGTGTGTGATACCGCTATTACAGACAACTTTCATTCCAGGAAGACTAATCAGTTCAAATAAGCATCTATATCCTGAATTAGTTCATTTGCAAGAGATAATAATAGTTTGAATATGAAGTAAGTCAGCTCTTCATTACTCCACCCATCAACACTGATTAACTGGTCAAGAGAAAAGGGCAAAAAAGCTTAAGGTGTTGTTCTTTTAAACTATCTATTCATCAGAAAATAACAGCTTTTTACTTTTTTATAAAAATCACTTTTAAACCTACATTAAGGAGCACGACTGCTTTTAACAGCGATGATGGAAAAATGCATTGTGCTACGGATGTCTCAAATACGAATCTTTCCTCGATCTCACCCCCATCTGTTCTGATCTGTCATACTGCAAGAAGAGTAAAAATAAATAGTTTTCCTTCATAAGGACGATTTCTGAAAGATCATGTGACATTGACAGCTAGCACAATGGCTTCTGAAAAGTCAGTGTTGCCGTAATTACATTAATTTTTTTTATCAAATAAATGCAGCCATTAGTGAATTATCTTACCCACCCCTAGCACTTCAACAGTACTGTATATACTGTATAAAAAGATAAAAGATAGAGAGCATAGACCTAGTTTTCCTAGAAATTTGTAATAATGCCACAGACTGAACTGGGTCACCTTGCCAGACACGACCTCTCTGCCTGTGATCATTTTATTTTATCTTGACTCTTGTCAAAGCTCTGTCCCTCCCTTACAACCGCTTTGATTTTAAGAATCACTAAACATCTAATCTAATCTGATCAGAAATCGAATGAATCTTATATTCTGGACCATCTGCCATGCAGAACAAAGAACCATCGCCTACTTGGACTGCTATAAAAATGACATACAGTGAGTCGTCACAGGACTATCTGTATCTGTTCCTGTTAATGTAGGATGTGTCTACATGACAGCAAATACCTCTTTTGTTTATGACAGTGATAATCTACTTCTTTCTCCTTCCTTCATTCTCCCCGTCTCAGCTCACAATTCACGCTTGACAATCTGCGTACGGGTTCGGATACGCGCGAAGAGATGCACGGAAGGAGAGAAGGAGAAAAAGTGCGTATGAGAGAGAACAGGCACGCTCTTTCAAAGCAATGTAAATGTAACCCAAACCTCGTTCTAGGCTGACTAAACACTCTGAGCCCAGGTGGCTAAT
Source organism: Puntigrus tetrazona (assembly GCF_018831695.1). NCBI lineage: Eukaryota > Metazoa > Chordata > Actinopteri > Cypriniformes > Cyprinidae > Puntigrus > Puntigrus tetrazona. The sequence goes on along the minus strand of NC_056703.1, from coordinate 6,041,299 downwards.
GGGAGACCAGGATGACCAAATGACCACCACCATAGTGGATCTATTCTGATGTCTCTCTCTCTCCCTCCCAGTGACTCCCGCTCACTCTCTCTCTCTTTTCTCTTAGTCTCTCCATCTGCTACGTATTACACCCGTCAGCTCTTCTGTTTGTCCAGGCAAGACTCGGATGGGTGGTCTTCAGATAACAGAACGCCAGGGGCCTCCCGTGTCACCAAATTACCCAGACCTCTATGTTTTTCCTTTACTCCTTTCAAAAACACGCAGGGCTTTGCTGTAAGGGCTAGAGTGGACAGCAGACACACACTCATCATCACTCTGTGACGTAAACTTCACTAGAATATCAAACTGTGTGTGCATGTAAGTGTGTGTGTGTGTGTGTGTGTGAGAGAGAGAGACTGGAAGACAGGGAAAGGAGAAGGACCTCCTTGTCTAATCTTAAAATGTTTTCAGTGAATCCGTACAAATGTACAGATTTAGTAGAGAGATAGGCTTCCCAAGGGAGCATTTTTCATAAACAAACCCACAATGCTCAGTTTAATGGTCCATTTACAGATTAAAAGATTTTAAAATGCACACAAAAGTTAAGGTACGAGAAAGGCTGTTCAGGACTTGCAACGCGTTTGGGTCTTTAGGTATTTTTTTTACATTTCTACTATCTGGTAGACTAGCACATAATTAAATTATCTATAAATATTTTGTTTAATGAATACATTTGTTCAAATGACATGTCGGTGGGATTGAATAACTAGGAAGGTCTATGAGGGCCCCCTCCAAAAAAATAAAAACAGAAGAGGAAGTACAGGCACGCGGGAAATGGGACAGTCAGTTTGCTCACGGTCAGCAGGGGGCAAGATCAGGCAGGGACACAGTTATTTTGTGGTACTAGAAAAGGATGTCTTCAAAATGTCAGGTTTTTAGGCGTAATCCCACAACCTTGTCCTGCTTAGGTTGGTTGAAAAAACTTTGTGAAATCATAAAAAAAAAAAAAAAAAAAAAAAAAAAAATATATATATATATATATATATATATATATATATATATATATATATATATATATATATATATGTGTGTGTGTGTGTGTGTGTGTGTGTGTGTGTGTGTGTGTGTGTGTGTTACACGCAAACTGCACAAAAGTTACATTATACATTTATATCGAAGATTTCTATTTCAAATATTCACGTTTCCTGAAAAACGTAGAATATTAATTTGATCATTTCCACAGAAACAATTACAATAAAAAAACAATTTTGAAAAAATACATGATAACAGGAAATAAATTGCAATCAAACCATAATTTAAAAAAAATCTCACCACCACCTTCAAATTTTAAAAAATCTTTTTTTTTTAAATGCCAACATCCGATATCTATACTTTTTAAGAAAAGCAGAAAATGTCTTACAGATGATCTAAAGAAGGCGATGAGGCCATTGAGAGGGTGCTGTTGACTTAAGCAGCCAATGACAGCCTCACAAGAGAAGCCTAAGCCTCATTCTATCTGCATACGTACACAGACTCATACACGCAACAAAAAAAGCACAGGCCTGAGCTGCTGTAATCACTAAACTGTGTGCTCATGCAGACAGAGAAAGGGTGAGGGGTCATGGGTGAGAGGTCGCACTGCTTATGGCCGGGAGTGATTGGAGGGGCTAGTGACATACACAGATCATCCCTTGCAATTTAGGGGAGCTAATCTAATCTCTACGGACCCCGATTAAGAAAGCCCGACGGAGAATGAGTCATTTAGTGAAACAAATTTCATCTAGACAATGGGCACACACTGCTGTGTTTGTGTGCGGAATCGGGGTGGCATCTTCAGCGCCGCTCGCAGGTGGCCGTGTCGCTGCGCTCGGGGCATTGAGCTCCGGTCAGGTCGCAGGTCAGCTGCTTTACCGGAGCCTTACGCTCTCCTTCTCTTTTGTCTTTGGCAACATTAACACTAGACTCTCAAATCTGGCCCCAACAAGACACACTCTCGCACCCCGCCATTATTCATTACAGGGACCGGACAGCACATTTCAACAGAGACTCTTTTAATAAGACTACACACGATTAAAATCTGTGCCAAAAGCACTGCGTTAAACTGCTTAGCGAAATGTTCAGGATGCGGGTGAAGTAATACTCGCACATTTACAGGAGGAGGGTACGACAGAAAGAGAGAGAGACGTCAAATCGGCGAGCTTGTGGCGAGACTGAAAAAAAGCTGGGGTCAGTGTGTTTGAACAGCTTTCAGTGGGTCATTAGTTGCAGGTGGAAGGAATAAATGACAGCACATGCTGCAGTGTTATATTTTTCTTATATTTTCTCTGCCTTTCCACAGTTTTCATCAGTAGATAAAACAAGGGGGAAAGAACATTGCTAACTATAATCTGGGACCACCAAGGAGAGTTTCTCTTGTGTCTTTCATGCTGTCCGTTTCTTCGAAAGAGACCGTCACAACATTACATCAAAGTATAAAGTTACATTAAAGTTTAAATGAGACGGTAAAAAACTGGGCTGTCAATGGAGCAAAATAGCCTAATTGCTAATAATATCTAGGTTGGAAGTCATAATTCTTTAAAAAAAAATTTAAATTTGCCTATAATTCGTGCCATTTCAAAAATAAATGACTGATTATTCAATAAGATTCATTTTACTGATCATACTGTAGCGTAATTTTGATCAGTTGGCCTTTTAGAGTTCAATACATGTCTCAGTTTCTACTTTACATCATGTGTCAGGGAATACAGAGAATGGAAATCAGTCTTATATCATTATCATATATTTGCTGTAACTACAATATGCATCTAAAGCGATCTCATTTGCACAGAAGACAGGGAGGGACATGAGAAGAAGAAAGAGACGTGGGCAGAAATGAAAGCTTGAGGATGGCTAACCCACTACAACCGCACTGAATATCTAGCAGAAGTTTCTTTTAAAGCCCAGAACATATAAAAGGCCTGCCATCAACACATATAATCTCTTATATAAAAGGCCTGCCATCAACACATATAATCTCTTAGCTAAGCCCATTGAAAGCCAGGGCTTTGGGGTTAATTCACCCATCGCTCTGTGTTTGAATCAACTCCAGACTCACATTGAGATGAAAGCCCGAGAGTCCCACGGACGAGCTGCACCATGGGGCCTGCTGGGCCTCTTCAACGAGGCCAGATTATTGCTTGTTGGTCTGGCTGGGACCTCCATCAGGACAGGGAAACTGAAAAGAAAAACAATAATTAGAGATAATTGCTTGTGTCCAAACATGAACATTAAAGCCCCCTTCCTTTCCTCTCTTTCTATCTCTCTCTCTCTCTCTCGCTTTCTTTCTTTGAGCCCCCCAATAACCCCCCATCTCCCAGTCTCTCTCTTTTGGTAGTATATCGGGTGCAAAGAGAAAAACACACCCCTGTTTTGACAGCTGGGCAGGCGAACATAATTTGTGACAGCTGAACTGAAACGTCTTTAAACAAGACGGAAAAGGAGAAAAGGGGGGTTTGAGTGAGAGACTCCGGGCTGAAGAGGGAAGAGGACGAAGGAATGTGGAAAGAAAGTGAATTATTAAAACAAAAGAGAGAGGACAAAATAATAGTTATTCATGCTAGACTTTACATTCACCCAGAAGATAAGAAAGGAAGGATGAAAGGGGAAACAAAAGAGGAATTAAACGACACGGGATAAAATGTAAAATTGTCAACTTTTCTTAAAAAAATCGAGAGCTAAAGCATTTTTTTACCCAAAAACCTCACTTCAACATGATGTCACACAAAGTTTGACGCATTGGGTTAATTTGCTGCTCAGCAACTGTGACCTCTGAACTTTGGGGTGCAAGGGGGTCAAACCGAACTCAGAACGAGGCAGCCAAAATCATGTCAGTCTGAGGGAGCGATGTCAAAGGTCACCGGTGAGATCTTGGGGAATATGGGCCAAAACAAGGACCATATGTGAATAGATACACATTTGAAACCAAAATAACCCCTTATTTTCCATCCCCTCTAACCCTTCTGTAGGCGCACACAGACGGACCCACCGCAGACATACTGCATCCAAATTGAATTAAGTCATAAATAGAAGTGCTACACTGATGTTAGAGAGGCATTGACGGAACATTGGCCGACAGCCACGCGAAATTGACAGTGACAGAAGTTTTCCCTGAAGGAAAATACTAATGTAAACAATGGAATACGGTTTCAAAATATCCGCACTCCCAATGCTGCTTCTGTTTACATTTCCTCACCAAAACTATTCCAGTTTGAGGACCAGGCAGAATTGGACGAAGAAGAGACGGGACGAGGCTGAGATGCTAAGGGAAGTATTTCATGAAAATGTTACGGAACTTGGATCGGGTTAACCCACGCTATCGCGACATCCCAGACGTACGACGTCCCCGCGCCACACGTGCCATTCATTAAAAACACCGATCTCGTAAATCTAGTGATCTACCGTTCCTCAGACATCCTCTGGACCAGCAAAGCTTCAGTGAGGAACGCGAGTGTCCTTCGAGGCTCGTCGGTGTTTGTTTGCGTGCGGACTGCACATCAATGAAAAGTGAGAGAAGAGGAGGAAACAAAAAGAGCGATCTCGCTGATGCTCTCTGGATTGCTCTCTGGATTTTCTTTTTCCAGACATCTGCAAAGATCATCTGGGCCTTCATCTGAGCCTCATTAGGCCTCTCTCTGTTTTATTAAAGACAGGGAGATGATTTCTCCATCAGATACAGTATTACCACTGGACCGCAGCCTACAACTGGCAATCAATATCCCATTCAGAACATATATGTGATCATGTACTGCTCACGAGGGTCATTGCGTTGCGCGTTATATTATGACATTTATTGAGGGATAATGAATTGAACACAGGAGGGCAGTTTTTCTGAAGCCTGCTTCGCAATGAAGAACTTTCTGAAGACAGGGACCGTATAAGTGAAATGGATCTTGAAACCTTGGCGAAGTTTTACGATTCCCAACCACAAATGGCTTTTCATTACTAATTGTTTTATGAAAAGAAGATATTGATCTAAGAAAGACATTTTCATTCATTTCAAACATTTTCCACTCTTAACCCCGTTTCCCACAGTCCAGCTGTTAATAATCGTTTTTGATACAATTCATATTTTTAAAGCTCTTATGCCGTCTTATGCTCTTTATCCGAACACCTGCTTGGTAACCGAGGCCAGAGAGTAAAAGTCCAGACGTGGGCGGTATTAAAAACAGCGTGCAGAGGAGGAACCATGGTAGCTCCAGAAGACACAGTTACGTGTGAGTCAATGGCTTTCTCAGGCTGTGGAAAGAAACTGGCGGCCAGAGTGAATAAGTCTTGAACGGGGGGCCTGGGGACCGCTGATAGATTTGCCATCAGAGCTACTTAAGGCCCTCACACTCACACATCTAACAGGCTGCACACGGTAAACATTCATTTCAGCACTCGCATTATCATAACTCAGGTTCTCGAAAGGTAGCGCTCTTTCCTCGGAAAAAAAAAAAAATGCATTAACGCGTGTGTTGGGGGACACTTGTCTCAATAGCAGCCTTCCTGTTTCTCAAAAGCATTGTAAATGAGCAGCGGTACAATATGTTCAGCAGATCCGTTTGTGTGCATGTGTTTATACATACGTACGGTGTGTGTGTGTGTGTGTTTGAGGCTTTATGTAAATGAGCTCTGAGAGTCTCCAGTGTCTGTGAATCATTTCCTGTTTGCCATATTGATCTAATCATCCTGGGGTTTTACTGTCAGATGCGCCCCAAACAAACTGTCTGTGTGTGTGTGTGTGTGTGTGTTAACATTTAGTCATATGGCATGATTGCTCATGGTACACTAGCCATTCATGCACTGCATGTGTGTGTGTAAGCGTGCATGCCATTAGTTGGAGTCTCCGTACAGCAGGCAGAATATAAGTATGCAAACCTGTATGGAGCAATAGAGAGTGTGTGAGTGATGCTCTCTCTAACTGGGTGGCAGTACCTCTAGAGGGGCGGCTGGCTCTGCGAGCAACATGAACAGCGGGAGGATAATTTGGATTTGATTGGTTTCACATGTTTTTCATAAACAACAAAGCTCTCTCCCTTCGCTGTGTTTGGCTGAAAACATGGAATCCATTTGTCCCCTTCTCCCCTTCTTGCTATTTAGCATTACTGAGCAGTACGTCACGTGTCGAGCAGACCACCAGCACGACGGGCATCTAGCAGTTATGGTGACAGACTGTAACGCCAGCAAACTGGCATTCAGCAAAACGCACTCCCCGCAGACTCCGATATTTAGCGAGGGATTTCACATACGCTCTGCTTTCTTTAGGCTTAATAAATTGCACGTGCGTGTGCGGCGTCAGGTTGAAGATCAGAATGAAATCAGAATGATCACATATAGGCTGCGTCTTGATTAAATATTCCTGATGAGTGCAGGATATCTCATTGATAATATTACATTTTGCACGGTTTTTAAGGCATCCTAAAAGTGTGAAACTGACTTATTTAATAAAATATATATATATATATATATATATATATATATATATATATATATATATATATATATATATATAATTTATTTTAATATTTTTATTTCTTTGGATATATATTTTGTATATATATAATTTATTTTATTTTTAATATATTTTTATTTTTGTATATATATATATTTTATTTTTTTGGATATATATTTTGTATATATATATATATATATATATATATATATATATATATATATATATATATATATATATATATACACAAAATATATATCAAAAAAAAAAAAAAAATATATATATGAGATATAGATTTTGTTTGAGGTTTGAAATATGGGATTTTTGACATCAGAATACAAACAGAAATGAATGAATGAGCAGAAAGCGCACAGTGTATTTTTCCTTGCTATTAAAGTCACTGCTGAAAATGCTGGCTAGTGAAGTGTTTGGGACTACAAAGTGATTTTCCTACTAGTAGAAAAGAAGGGAAAAAAAAAGCCTGAAGGTCCACCCCAAGCTGAACTTCAAACGAACGAATTAGATGAACTCACACGACTTAGGCACCAAATTGCCAAAACGTAAAACAATTAGGAAATGCCACGAGAGGGTGTATATATTTATTCTAAATGTTAGTCATTTTTTTGGGGGTCCACGCATTGGTACATCTGTAAAATAATATAAATAAATATTTGCAATTTATGTTGTTTGTTAAAGGGGGGGGGACTCAATGTGGATCTCTTTATGCGGCAAGTCATGTATGTGAGTGACTGACACTGGGATTTAAAGTTTCAGGTGGCGCAAAAACACCTGGCAACACGCGCAGATTTTTTTTTTTTCGCTGATAGCATCGTATTAACGGCAAAGCAATCATCCGTTGCGTTAAAGAAAAAGCCCATAAACTAGCACAATAGGCTATAATTTCAGGGCAGCCGAACAACGCTGTGCTACCTGCTAGATAAAAGGAAACGCTCGGCTTCTTCAAGGTAAGACCTTCTCGGGGCAGAGATGCTTTTACCGGATCTCACACGGATTGATTGGCCTTTAACAAATAAGTGTATAAACAGGGTCTGCAACCAATAAGGTGGGTTTGATAGGCTACCATAAGCCGCGTCACGTGTCGATCTAAAGTCCAGACAGCCGATGGAGACACATTGTTACAGTTAGGCGTTCGCTTTCCTCCTCGTTCATCTGGACGAGCTCAGATGTTAGACGTGTTCTGTAATAAATAAAGCGAAGCTCTCCAATAATGAGCTTTGTCGGCCACCCGCGTTTTATTGCACGGTGAAATTAATGAAATTCACATTGCGCTGTGGTCTCGATACAAAGGCGCAATATAAATCCTAGGACACCGTTAAAAATGTATATGGTATTAAGCACTTGTCGGCTGATTTTTGGAAGCAATTCTGCTTATAGGCCCTATTATATATGGCTTAATTAATGCACTGAGCCTAAATATTATCTAATCGCATCTAACCATAAATGCACAGCGCGTTTAACGAGACTAAGTTACACTGAGGAGATATGGGATTGCATGATTGACAGCATTTCCGACGACAGGCTAAATTAATAACCGCGCCGCGCAAAAGCATTGAATTAATAGGCGCGCGGAATTCAGCATTTTTATTACTTTCATTAGGTGGGTTGAAACGCAACTCAAAAGTAAAACACATTTGAACTGGAAAGAAAATCGCCAGTTTTGCCTTTAATAAAAAGCAATCTCACAGTTTACCGGATGAAGCGTTGCATTTTGGTAACGCAGTAATGATATAATAACAAAAATACATTAATGCGCGCTCTGTATTGAGTTTAGCCGTTTCCCCTGGATTGCTCACAACCTATCAGACCTTCAATCCTATTGGACCAAGGTCGACCGAGCAGATGCTGATACACTTCGAGGCAGAGATGACAAATGTCAAAAGCACGCTGCACGCGGCGAAACCGCTCGTTCCAACCCCTCGGTAAAATTTTTTTTTTGTCGTTTAGAAAGAATGCATGCTTTCTGTCACTCTCACCCTGAACAAAAGCCTCCGAGTAATACACAAATTATTTTATGGAGTATTGTTCATTTGCGCTCGCGTTCGCCGTTTGATATACGTTACGAAAGTTTAATTTATAGCAATAATCGAATCATTTTAAAGTCACGAAAACAACAATATATTGGGTGGGGACTGCAATACAGATGTACCAAACAAAAGTTCGTATTTCAAAACAGAAAAACAAATACAAAGGCAATGTGCAAAAAGTTATTAGTTTTTATTTTATAGAAAAAGTGAATGATACCTTTGGTATCATATAAATAAGCGTGTAAATGGAGAAAACTGAAATAAGCTTTTCATCATGATATTTTACTTTATTATGCAGTTCTTTCGGACTTATATACACACACACACACACACACAGTCTGTTTTTTTCAGAGGCCATGTTTCATGTATTTATATAAAATCATAAACCAAAAAAAAATCAGTTTAAAAACATTAAATATTTAATAATAATAATGTAAAGAATTACAAAACAATTTAGGTAGGACACGTAAATAATAGTACGGTGTGCTTTAACGATTTTAACAAACATCATTTAAACGCTAAAACAAGTTAAAAATAATGCATTAATTATGCAAGCATGAAATATTTCGATTTATTCTTTCTCTTTTGGCTCGCGCATTGCTTGTAATCGCTCGGTCGTCGTGTTGATTCGTGATAATAAAAATCTATATTTTGTAGGGCATTTTTCTGAGGCGTAGACTGACAGGAAATGACGCGGTTTTATATTTTAAATAAAAGACAAATATACAGCCTCGCGTGTCCCGAAACAACAGACACGAATTGTTTTCCAAGTTCCAACAAGACGCACAAAACACATCTCAAGGCAAACCGAGCAGCCTTCCGCTACAGACAGCCCTGCTCGCGTAAAAAACACAACTTTCTTAACGCACACCGGTTGCTTGCGAGGCTTTTCAGACCATTCAGACTTTTATTTGTCAAACGCACAGATATCGAAACGAACATACAGCATATATATATATATATATATATATATATATATATATATATATATATATATATATATATATATATATATATATATATACACACACACACACACACGTATACATGCCCCGCGTTCCCCAGCGCCGGTGGAGTTCAGTCGTACTTCCTCACTCTTTCTGCCCCCATGTGGCCCTCACCGGACGCTCACGTGTGCCACGGAGTTCTCAGGAAACTTTGAAGCTTTGCAAAACACCACGAGCAGGACAGCACGCTATCCGCGACGCGCAAAGGAGCCCTCAACGCGCCAAACTAAAGCAAATCGCATTTTTTCAAGCATGCAAACTTTTATTTTAAATTGAATATCCTCCCAGCCTCGTGCGTAAAGATCTTAAAGCTTAAAACGACAGCTTATTTAACGCGGCTTATTTAGCACGACCCTAACGCGTATCTTAAGTGAAGTTCGTTAGAAGAGTCCCCCGGTCGATCAGGAGCGGAAGAGGTCCTCGTACGCAGGTGGAGAGGCGCTGCCTGCCGCGCTCTTTTTCTCCTCTTCTTCCTCCGAGACGCTGCGACTCCTGCAACAAAACCCGAAGTTGTACAATTAATACACTTTTTCCCCCCCCAGCCTTTAATAATACAGTAAAGGTGCCCGGCTGACTCAGTCCGCGTCGCTTATTTAAGCGTTATGAATTTCTCGGTTAGCGTCGCAACACTTTAGAGTCTCAAACTTTGATATCGCACTCGCGTATTTATCTGCTTCAAATTAAAGCAGTTTTGAAACCTGCAATTTATCCAGTCGTAGCGCCAATAATAAAAAAACGTTGCGCATAATAAATTTATTGCGGGTAATACTTGTTTAAAATACGTCATCTCCATAAAATAACCCACTCCCGGTCATTGATTAACCTCCCACATCGGGAAACATCGAATAAATCTTATTATAACGCATGTGAAGTTATACAATCTTACCTCAAAAACAGGCTTATGATCTTAAAACCCTTTTTATTTTTACACAGTTTAAGGACCTCCAGTTAACCCGCGCTCAAATAATTAAACTGGCAGCGTTACAGCACTCCCTTTAAAATCTGAATTCAACAACCGAGTTACATTTGAATCGTTACAATGAATGATTAGTGATGCTTAACGAGTTTATGCACTGCACCTAAGATGTCATTTAGTGCTTTGATGCAACCTGTGTTGTTAAAAGCGCTATATAAATAAAAATGATTGATTGATTGATGTGCTTCGGGTTTAAATAGAAGGTAGAGCTCAAAACCGATGCACGGTTATTAGGTTTTCTTATTTAGCTGCAATATCTTCAATAAACCAATCATTAATGGGATCAGTCGTTCATGGTGAATCTAACGCACTGGTATTACAGTCATTACCTGTTTTCCCTCCGCTCTGCTGTAGCGTTCTCACGTTCATCGGAATTCAAACCAGGGTTTTCCGCTGGATACATGCTGTAATACTGTGGCGGTGTGTTCACGGGGCCCGCTAACGGCTGGTGGGTTGAATGCAAACCATTAACGGGACCCAGATTTTGGTCTGGCTCCACGGAGGTGTACGGAGGTGGGATGTACTGGACCAACGTGGCCCTGTGAAGGGTAATGGGCTGGTTGAGTCTAGTGAAGATGAACGAGGGTCCTGAAAGGGGTGGCATATCGGGCGTTTCCTCTCCATCATTCCGCTTGCAGCCCAAGCAGGACAGCATTCTGAACTTGCAGATACTTATCAGCACAAACGTACCTCCCACCGACAGCAGAATGGGCCCCAGAAGCTGCGTCCACTCGTAGCCGCGGTTGAAATTGTAATTCGTCCATCCCATAGCCGTGAATATCATGCCGACCAGGCCCAAGAGGACCCCGGAGGACAGAAGCATGGCGCCAGCTTTGTCCCCATCCGACACCCGACCGTCTGAAGAGCTCGGTGCTTGATCGGGCGTCAAAGAAACACTCACAGGGCCATCACTGGGGCTCTGGTTGCCGTTTGTGATGGCACCACAAACACCGGCAGGTACGGCAACATCTGACCCGGAAACAAGATTTGTCCCTTGATTCCTGCTTTGCGCCGTGATCTTCCAAAGATCTATAATGCCGTAATGTCTCATCTGGCCAGAACTGCGCAAACGTGTATAGTAGCTGAAGGATTTAGACACTCGTCTGACGAAAGTCCACTCACGTGTGGCTGAAGGACCGTTTGAGAACGTAGTTTATCTGTTTTGGACACTGGCGAAGAAGCTTAGTTAACAGGTAACAGATCGTTGCTCTTGTGGTGCGGTCATCACGTTGGTGCGAGCACTGAAGTGTGAAATCTACCGCGTGACAGAGTACATCCCGGAAACTGGCATATCCAAAGACTAAACCTAACATTTTAAAATTGTATCGTTAGCAAAATAACCACCTTTTTTTCGATAGAACTAACAGATTAGTAAAACTGGGCTATGCAGTAACACTTTAGAATACTGTTACTTACTGTTTAACTAATATGGAATTATTAATTGATTATTCGTTAGCACTTAAGTCCCTACTGGAACCCCACCACCAGTGCCTTGCGCTAACTTACCTTCGTTTTTATATTTTGTATACAGTGCTGTAATGTGAGCCTCCTCAGCGTATACCGATAATTCAAGTCCTGTGTGTACGGCAAGGACTGAGGGAAAGTGAAAATGCAGATATAAAGAACGATCAAATAAATATTTTAATGTGAAAAGATCATACTGATCAAATATTTCTGCAGGACCTGAAACAGTAGGCCCGAAGATGTTGTGAAAAGATTAGAAGGGTTAAAAAGTTAACACAACACAAACTACCCAAGTACCACTCAAGGCTAAAAAACAAATATGATCCAACAGCTCCATCCCAGTGTTTCGGTAAATAAATACGTGATTAATTTATTAACAAATGACCGTATTACAGAGTGTACCGTATCAGATGCAAGTCGGGTAGTTATGCCAAGGCAGTGAAGTTGTGGCTCTTTTCCGAAGCAGATTTCCTACAGAATATGCACGCAGAATGCCATGCATATTATGTTTGGGCTGTATGCCATACAGCCCAAACATAAGAGGTGAGAACCAGAAAGGTGAAACTTAGCAGGAGGGGCAAAACAAAAAATTACCGTAAATTGATCTGGTTTTGTGAATTGATTTAAATGGTGTATAATAAAAAAGGTAACACTTGTTAACTGCTTATTAATGATGACTGATTAACACAGCTTAACTGCTTATTAATAGTTAGTAAGGTAGTTGTTAAGTTTAGGTACTGTAATGCATATTTCATTTCCATTACAGGCTAATAAAAGTAGTATAAAAAGTTGCTTTGTACTTTCTACTGTCAATTTTGAAAATGAATAGGCCTACTTATAACTTCACTGGAGTAATATTTTATTGGCTTGTCTTTACTTTTACTCAAGTACTTGATTTGTGGGCATCAACCTTTATTTTTTTATTATTATTATTTACTGTATTATTTACTGCATATTACTGTTTAGCAGTAGTATTTTTTTTGGACCTTATCTAGTAGATAATTAATATTAGTTCTGCAGGAGATATGACAGAATGCATTAGTTATTGACTAGTTAACGCAGTGATAAAATTGTATTAAATACTGATTAATTAACAACTTAATTAGAAATTAACAGTATTGAGTTCAGTGTCAATGAATAATTACTTTTTAGTAATATTAGTTATGCACTTTATTCTAAAGTGTTACAAAAATCGATATACGATATATAAGGAATAGTTCGCTCAAAAATGAAAATTCCATGTCATTCTGAAGCATATCTCAATTGTTAATAAATATCAGAGGGGTTCAAAACAACATTCTTCAATTGACAAAAATAGGTCATCTTTCTAAATCTGTCCCTTTGTGTTCGACAGAAGTAAATGATCACAGAATTTTCACTTTCAGGTGAACTATCCTATTAATGCATCACCAGAATTAAAAGAACAAAGTCTATAGCTGGGGAAATGTGTGTTTGTGTGTGAGATATATATATGCATGCACAAGGGAACTATGTGGTAAAATTTAATAGAATTTCCCTAAATGAGCCAAAACAGGGAGATAAAAAGCTTTGTTTCTGACGATATCAAAACAACTCTGCATCACTTTAACTTTTCAAAGCCCTCTCTTTAGTGCAAATGCATTTGATTAAGCAAAACCTAGCAAACAGCAACTTGTGTCCAGTTCACCCAAAACACAGGCTGTCCCTTTAACGACACACTTTTCCCCACACAGTATTCATTTTTCTGTTGTACTGAGGGAATATACAGTATATCGTCTACTCTCAATATCCAATAACAACTGACAGAATCATGACATTTATTTGTCATGGCTGAGAACATATGCATAAGCCATTTTTATTGCAGGCCGTGCATTTTATCACTGTGCATTGTTTACCTGTTGTTGTGGAAGAGTATATGGAGCTTGCAGGTAAGCGTTGAACAGAATTAGTTTGTAAACTGGACACTGGATAAAACGGTATGATTTAAAATCACAGGAGATGGTGAAAAAAAAAATTATATTTTTGATAGGATTGTGAGTATCGTGCTAAATTCCTCCGACTCTTCATGAAGGTCAAGCGGCATGTCAGAACCATCCCGTGCTAAAGACTTTGTTTTAATTCTTTTCCCAAAAGCTCGAGGAGACACCTGAGAGACATTTAGAAAGAGAATGGATTCCAGCACAAGAATGTTTAAAATCGGCCCAGATTTTGGGCCTGACACACTCTTTCAATTAAGCCGAGTCCAAATATTTATGAGGAGAACATTTCCTCTTTCTCTCTCTCTCTTTGTGATCTTGGTGTGTAGTATGCATGTGAATAACAAATGCGTGTGCTGGTGTGAGTGTGTGCAGAATAGGTCCGCTTTAAATGATATCTGCTCTTATACGGTGAGCGCCAACACTTTGGGCAGCCTACGAGTAAGCCTTTCTTTAAATCGTCCCTGTTGATTCTCTCAAGCTGCTAGTCAGTTGAATTAGATGGAACGACAAAACAAAAGTAGATCATTTCTTTATATGTCCCAGCACCGGATTAATTATTAGCGTAGACTACATTGTCTCAGTATTGTACAAACATTAACAAACCGCGGTTACTTATTGCTTCATACGACTCTAAATGTTTAGCCGGCGAACTACATCTTTTAATATTTGCAATTATGGTTCACTCTCGATTACTCTCTTCTACCTCATCTCCCTTCTTCCTTTGAACGGTTCACATGCAGCACGATATCCAGATCGCACACTATTGCATGAGTATCCACGTCCTCCAATGGGAAAAGCCCGTCTGCAATCACAAAAGGGGCCTTAATGGGTTTCCATTGCACACTCTCTTTCTATTCCTCTCTCTCCGACCACCCACTTCATTTCAATGAGGCAGCACGTCGCTTCATGACATAGTCACGTACATCCTCCACAACCAATCAGCCGAGAGCTACTGCACCCATCTGTTTTTGCTCTGCGTTTTTCCACGGCTCCATTCATTATTACGCGAATCTGGCCAACAGATTTTTACAAGTATGCATTTTAAACACCCATTTTCTATTTTAATTATAACATTTAATTGAATCCTGTGACGACAAACGCGAGGCCGTTTCTCTAAGCTACGAAAGTTAGTCGTACAATGCACTTAAACTCGCGTGAAGCAACAATGCGACAACATTACAGTAACATCAACACCGAAGACCTCCTGTAGCGATTTCACTAAAGCTGAGATTCAAAGTGGCGTAATTGGTATCATACACAAGTATTTCATTTACAGTCTGACACAAAGTCACTGTGAACAACACTGAATATTAGCCAACTGAATGCTGATATTGACCAATTGGAAGCATTCAGGGGCGTCATGCAATAATTCACACTGACAGACTTGCACAAATGACTGAATTGGTAAAGACACGACACAAAGCCTTGATTTTTGGTGTGATCAGGTGCGGGCAATATTACCTCATCTTTGGCTGGCAGATAGTATAGACACTGTGGGGCTGCTCCATGGGAGTTAAGATGTCGCCGTCCTCCATCATGGCCCCCGACCTTGTGACAAATTGCCCATGACGTGGCTCTGCTCGCCAGGCACGGAAGCCTGTTCTCTCTCGCATCTCTCATTCCCTTCAACCTGCCTTTCTCCTGTCCTCCCATTGTTCCATCCTTCCACCGCTCTGAGTCTCTCTTTGGCTCAGTATGGAGGAACAGTTTTACCAATCCCGTTCACCAATCTGCTTTCAAACCAGAGAGGCATAGACAGGGTAAGAGGGAGAGAGACACAAGGGGGGAAACAAATGCTACCGCTGCAGAAAAACTGAGGGGAACCAATCACAATAATCAAAGTAAAAATCCAGGCAGAAAATTAGACTTTTGTATCAGCCAGCAGTGGTATTTTGTATCCAAACACTGCTTTGGTCTTTTAAATTGTAAGCACCACTTCAAACAATCTCACAAGTCTCTTAACACTTTATTCATGAAGTTATTAAAGAACAGACATCTGACGGCATCAAATGATCTATCAATCCATTCCAGAAAAAGTTACAGAATGGAACATCAATCTGAATCAAATGGTTTGTTCATTTTAAGGAGTTGATGCCACTCACCTAGTCCAATTTGTTGAACTTGTCAAATCCAGTTATTATTTCTTCCTCAAAAGCACACTCTGGATTTTGGTTCCAAATGAACTTATAATCCTGAAAGAAAACTAGCCAATCATAAATTTTACAAGATCGAGGAAAGCGCTATCCAGTTTTGAGTTTCATAATATGCAACAAAATTTGCAAATGCACACATTTGTGTTTATCTAACTATCCGGAAAAAATATTGTGCATTTTTTCAAATATTCAAAACTTTATTTGCTTAATACCATGTTTACAAAAAGGGAAAATGGAGATTCGGTCAGAGCTTAACAACTTTTGGTGTCCCCAAAATACGGTTAAATAGGTACACATATACACATTTACTTAGCTATTTACATAAATAATAAACCTCTATAATTTAAACACGGTCAATTATAAATGCCACAGACTTACCCTAACTTACCCTCCATTTTGCTTTTTAGAATAGAACTCACATTGACCTAGGTTTTTACAGCAGAACAGAAAAACATTTGAGCAACAGAGGATCTATCGAAGCAGAGAAAGTGTACTGTGACCTCAGCGTTACCTCACTTTTGGGGACAATACTCTGTCCCAACTATAGACAAACAAACACACACACACTCACACACACAAACCATGTCCAGATTCATCTCCATGAGGACTCAATTAACAATCACAGCACTGGCAAAAGGCTTCACGGCTTCCAGTAATCACCTTAATGAGTCAATAGGGCCTAGAATTAGCAATGAAAGCATTATGAGATGAAGATGTCACCAGACAGATGACATGGTACTAAAACAAGGTTTCTATTAAAGCATCTTTCAACGTATGGATTCTAGAGGGTGAAATATGAGCGTCTGGAGAATCTGAAGGATTTCAGATGGTATGAAGCGAGCTCCTAGTGCACTGTTGTTTTGGGAGACCGACCAAAGGCTGAAGAGAGGGAGGAGCCGGCAGATGTGGACGGAGATCAAGAATGACATTAGGTGTGGTTAGGAGAGGAGGAAGAGGGAAAGAGATGATACAGGAGGATAGATGTGTTCAGAACGGAGGAGAGAAGAAAATAAACAAAATACAGTCAGTAGATGGGTGCGGGTGGAAACGTGGAAAGATAGAGAGAGAAAGAGGAGCCAAAGGATTAAAGAGGAGTAAATGAGGGGAATAGTGTGAGATGGAGGAGAAAAGCAAACACATTTTTAAGTTATGAAGGTCCAGCTAGTGTGTTTGCTCAGATGGTTTTGCTCATACTGAAGAGGGGGGCGCTGGATCAAAAGGCCATGTCATTCTGTAATGGAGCATAAACGTAAGTGATGCTGCTCCTGCTCTCTCCTTCTTTAATAACTCAACTCTATTACCCCACAGAGTCTATGCAAAAACACAGCCTGTGACAACATCCAAAGAACATTTGAAATCAGTTAGCTAAGAGACGAAAGGCCCTGTACTCTTTTGCCTTCTATGAAGAGCACAATATCTTCACTCTGGCTCACTTTGAGACATTGATAGTGCATTGGTAGGGGTTAATCTAGAGTGGCGGAAGCCAATTTTGTATCAGAGGTTAAGAAAAAAAATACAAGTACAGCAGTCTCGAGAATAGGTAAAGCAGGAGAGACCGGGGCAGCTGTAAATTTTCTTTACAGACTATATGACATAAATCATAAATCACTACTTAAAATATAAGTTAGGCTTGATATACATCTAAAAAGCAAAAGTCATTTTCTATTTTTGCACTACACTAGGCAGCTATTGTAGTAGTAACTAAATATGAATTATTTGAATATATTGTAATATAATTTTTTTAATATATTATGTTCACACACATCCAACACCCAACTGGAGGTAATACCGGTTTCAGCTTTTATCCGAGTCCAAACCCAACGAAAGGTACACGCTAGCCAGTGTATTTTCTGCTTCTCTCCTGACTCTGACTGATCAGACGTAAGCGATCAAGAGACTCCAGCTGAGTTATTGTCACTTATGGGGCATTCCACTTCCTTCATTTAGTAAGATTCAGCCCCTACTCTTGACCGGATCGGACTACCCAGGTCTAATCATTGCAAAGCAACCCATTAGATTGGAGCCCGGTGATGGACCAGCCACTGTACACAAACAGCTTGGCTGGGTGCTGCAAGGACCAGATGGTCTTCTTCCACACCAAGTATTGCCTCAACAGTTCCCTTTCTGCAGTGCGAGATCCTATTCTCCAACAGGTCAAACAGCTATGGCGGTTGGACATTCTTCCTTACCCCAACGAGAAGCTCGTAATGCATTCAAGACAAGACCAATTAGCCATTGAACTACTGGAGAGCAGAACACCCTAAAAGTACAGAGAAATGCTTGGGTAAAGATCCAGAGAAAGCCAAGATTTATGAGACCGAGATTCAGAAGCTTTTAAAATGCAAGACATGTTGTCAAGGTCAAGTTAGAACTTCTAGCTAGCTTCTAACTAGCATCTCCTTCCTGGCCCTTGCACTGGTGCGTCATTACTAGGAATGCTTATTAGATTCCGACAGCACGTGGTTGCAATCAGTGGCGACATACCCTTATGACTTTTGTTAATGACTTTCGCACTTCAGAAACACGCCAGGGACCACCAGTGACCACCATGTGATGCAGAAGTAAAGCAGTCAATATAACGATGCATATATCCCCTGCATTTTTGGACACTTGAACCATCTAGAGCAAATTCATTAGGTGTGATCTAGCATTGCCTGGATGATCTTCTGGGTTACAAGCATCGCCTGACAGCAGAGTGTCTCCCCACAATGAGGCACATCTGGCATCCCAATATGACTCTTTATGGTTTGTAACCACCTAGAAACTCTGCGCTAAACCAAGAAGTTGGGATGACCCAAACCTTACCGCAGAGCTTCTTGAGAGGTGGAAAGCCTGGGAACAGGAACTACCTAACCTTGCCAAGGTGGTTTCCTCATTGTTAGATTCAATCCCATTTCAATGAGAAGGCATCAAGATTCAAGATTCATTTTCTGTGATGTTATGGTGTCCTTGCTGATCGAGCATCAGAGAGCTCCACAGTTCCTTTGTGATGGCAAGTTCAAGGGTGGCTCCCAAATGAGAACTGACAATGCCACGGTTGGAACTTTGTGCTGCCTTGGATGAGGCCTAGCTTGCTAAGCTTCTAGTGCAAAAGTTGACTGTTCCTACGGAGACAACCACACTCTGGACAAACTCGACTGCAAGTTTTGAGTGGCTGAGATCCAGAAGTTAACTGACCTGAATTTAACTCAGCTCAATCGGGGACATTGTTTCAGGATCGAGATGATTTGTCAGAAACCAGGAAGATTCTCCAAACTAATCACAGACAACCTGAATCTGCAGATGCCTGACACTCAATTCACTCACAATTCACTTGCTGGAAAGCCTTGGTTAAGGCAGCTTACAAGTCCTTTCATGATGTGGCTTCTTTTGACACATGAACCCTGCAACCTGATTAGCGGAGCCCTGAAGCACTTATTCTGAGTCGGTCCCAAGATGAATCCTTCCCACTGGAACTCAAAGCCTTGAAAGCAGGAAAACAAGTGTCCCCTTCTAGTCGCCTGAGTGCACTAGCACCAGAGTTTGATCAGGCATTAAGCTATATTCAAGCTGGAGGGTTTGAGTGAAATGAGATTCACCCAGTAGTTTTAGACCCCCATCATGCTGTTACCAAGCAACTCATCCAAGATGTCGATGAAGGTATACTTCATCCGGGAGGTTTTGCTAAACTCCGTCCCACCTAATGGGTTCTGAGAGTTCGGCAGGCAGTGAAGAAACACCAGAGGTGGAGGGCTAAGCCAACTGTGGCCATTATAGCTGACCTACCCTTAGCTCGACTGCGTCTCAACCACCATTTTTCACAACAGGTGTTGACTGCTTTGGTCCATTCATTGTCAAAGTCGGCTGTCATTGAAAGAAACGGTGGGTTGTGATCTTTAAATGTTTGACCACCCGTTACAGACATCTCATCACTGAAAAACCAATTTCCTCTTAGCTTATATTGAAATGCTCCGACGATTTTCTTTACAAATCCTCGGTTTATGCTTGTAATCCATGATTGCCGTTTTGTTTTGTTCTCTGTTGCACTCGTCACAAAATGTCTGTTTTCAAGAATCCAATTAAAAAAACTAAAATAAAAGCATTAAAAAAACAAACAAAAAAACGCAGAATCCGCATACATTTCACATTAGGCATTTAAAATTTTTACTTCAACTTCTAAATAAAGCCATGGCATAATTAACACTTGGTAGTCTCTAGTTACACACCAAGTTTATTTTTACAGCAACTTTAATGTTGCAATCATACCTTGAAACAATTAAATGAACATAAAAGTCCATGCAGCTATAACGATTAAAGACACAAACAACATATTTAAAATCACATTTAAAGGGTTAGTTCACCCAAAAATACTTTACTTACCTTCGAAGCATCCTATATGTATATGTAACTTTCTTCTTTCAGATGAATCCAATCTGACTTATATTAAAAATTGTCCTGACACTGCATGGCATAAAATACTGCATAAGTACGCAAATTGGGGATGCATCTTTCATTGATTCCTGAATGAGCGCTATTCAGTTAACTGAATATTTCCATGACTCACTCATTAAGTCACTTTTGCCAAGTAGTGGAGTAATGATGTTGCCTGTAGAAAAATTTACAAACACCGAAGAAATTAGAGGACTGAAAATAACTTGTATAAAAGTGTCTAAACAATACATTCAATTCAGATCAAGTAATCAGAATTAAGCAGGTCTGATGTAGATCAAACCGCAAAGCGCAGATGCCTTTTTTTTTTTTTTTTTTTTTTTGGAAAGGGTTCACGAAGGGGTCTACAACCCTGACACATATGTAAACACATAAAAGACACACACATTAGGTGCCTAAGAAAGTCGGATGGCTAGCACATGTGGGTAAGTTTTATTTCACTTTGCAAGGAGCACTGGAAGTGCAGCAGATGTGTTCAGAAGCATGACTGTGTAAACATCTGAATGTTGAATTGCTTTATCGTTAAATCTATCCTTACTCTTCCAAAGCAGAAATCAACCATCAAGTGCATGAAAAATGCTTAAATACATGGAAACAATACTGAATAGCTGAAGTGCAGTACATTATGAGGTAGTGTTACGTATACGAATCAAAACCTGTCTGTAGCGCTCAATCATCAGCTACCTGCTCTGAATGATCAATTCAAAAGTTTATTTAGTATTAAATAATGTTACTTTTAAGGTAATGCAGTACACACAGCGGTTACGGTGCACTTCAGATTTCAATTTGATGTTAAACAGGTCGATATTCGTGGATGAATCCTAGTGCATATAGGAAAAATCCAAACGTCGATTGATGAAACATGCCATAACTGTTCATTTTCTTCACCGTAATTGGGAGCAAAGTGAAGCTATTACTAAGCTTTTCTTTGTCGAAGGAAACTATGCAAACAAAAAAAAGACAAAGACAAATTAGGATTCGGTAGTATTTCTTATATTTGTATAGATTTATATATTACACATTTATTACCGACACAGAGCATCATAAAGCAGAGAAACATGGCAGAAATATTTGTAAAAATTTACATTAGGTGGGTAAAAAAAAAAAAAGAGAAAAGAAACAAAATCACAAATGTTTTACCATGCCATTGAATGTGGACATAAATGGAAAGAAAAGAAGAAACTAGTTTCAAAATGACTTTGAATATTGACGTGGCTGTAGAGGCAGCAAGAACCAGCTCGCTTACTACACGATTAGTTGATATTCACTTAAAGAAGCAAATATTGTATTCGAATGCTACATTGACCAGGATGTTCACCAGTTAATTTCTGCCTCTGTATTGACACCAACACCACAATACAAGTGTATTTAAATCACAAATATATATATACCCTGTACATAAAGACAGCGATTTGATTCTGAATATAAAATGTTGTTACTTCACAAAACTGTTAGGCTGCTATCGAAAAATTCCTGGTGAAACGAGACATAATTGTAAAGAACGCCATTGTTTTCAGATTCATCCTTCATTGGTGGCGTTTAGTGTTTATTAGTGTTTTTCATTTTAAAGGTATAAATGGTGTTGGCTATCGCTGGGATCGGGGTAGCCCTTGAAGACGCGGTCCTCTGAAAAGGAACGAAGCAAACAGCCCTTGCGTGAGGGGGACAGACCCCCTCGAAGCACCGCAAACGCTCACCAATGGGTTCCAGAAAAAAAGAAGAAAGAAAGAAAGAAATGAAGAAAATCTCGAAATGAAGAAATCTCTCACGTGGCAGTCAGACCCTGCGCACATTTAAACCTCCACTGGCTCATTGCATCGTTGTGCTTGTGATTTGTATTTGGCAAACTTGCTCAAAGCAAAAAAAAAAAAAAAAGATCATTTGAGCCATAAATTTAAGAAACTAATGCGTTCAGGTCATTATTAACGTTGAACACTCGAAAACAGATGTGACGGCACATTTGGTGAAAACATATACACGCAGCGTCCCTTAAAAATACGCTTACCTAAAAATGGGTAGTCTGTTGTTAATAAACTACGCTAAAAAGTGTGCATGCTCGTAACTCATCTCGATACGCTAATATTCACAATATTTTGGTCTGTTTATCAACGAGGATCTCCCCAAATAGTCAGGTTGGATTAGAATTTTCTCACAGTGAGTTATTTTGGTATCATTTCTGCACACGTCTATAAGGCCGGGATGACGTCTAAAACGGGAACAGTGTGCTCCTTTGCAGCGCATCCGTTTAGGTAAAGCATGCTAACGGGGGTTTGAAGGACAAAAGCTAAAGCTTAGGCAGTGTTTTCCTTCAGTCATCCCATCAGGAAGCATAAAGAACTGAACTGGCACTTCAAAAAATTAGGAAGAGGAAAGGTCGTTATATAAAAAAAGGGGAAAACATGGGTCTTTTAGACTCGCACATGCAAATTGTCCTGTATAATTGTTTTAAGTAACAAAAAAAGAGGCACTGAGGTCAGTGTGTAAGTTTCCTTTTGCTGCTAAGCAAGACACAAAACTAACCAGTAGGTTCTCTCGACAATGTTAAAGTGAAAATGGCACTGAAATTGAAAAACAATCTATAAATGTCATTTCGAAAGCTTATACCTTCATTGCACATTCAGAAGAGAAAAAACGGAAAACAGAAAACCAATTAATCAGACGTGCAATGCTCAGTTATAGAAAACAAGAAGTAAGGCTTTCTCGTGAGAATGGAGCGATCTATTGCTGAGGCTTTTCTCTAGTTTCTTTTTTTTTCGTTTCGTTCACCTCCTTGTGGCTGACACTTGGGTGAACGCAAATGAAGAAATGAATGCTCAACAACTATCCAGAAAGATTGTTAGTGCAGTTTTTTTTTTGTCCTTTTTTTGCCTTGATACGTATGTTTATACACATTTAATCCATATTACAAATTGTTAACTATACACATCAAAATAGCAAACACTACCGTTCTGACTTTATAAAAGTCTGAACTGATCGAAAAAAGTATCAAAGATTAATGATTTCATTCGCCAATATCCTGTCGTTCCTCATTTCTTTTTTCCTTTTTTTTTTTTTTATTTTTCTTTATACACAGTGTTTGATATTCAGTGCTACGTTAATATAGTATAAAAATCTCGAATCTCCGGAAGGTGCTTCACTGGAACCGGATCGTTCAGAACGCGGAGAGAGGAAACAGAAGCGTGAGAGGCCTTCAACCCAGACAGCTCTCTTTCTCCATCCCCCCTAACGATCCTCCGCGAATATCATTGTGAACCAGCGACAGAATGAAAGTTAACCTCCAGATTCCCTGCATTCCCTGCTCAGATCTCAGCAGTCAGCCATATAGCGGCCTGGGAACGTACACAAACACACGTCATTTCAAATCACAAACACTGCATGCTTGTGCATATGTTGAGAAATCGAAACCGTTGTAGTAACACCGCGAACTCGAATCGTAACGCCGTCTATTAAATGTTGTTAGTCTGAAGTCATTCTTACCGGTGGCAAACCTCTTCTTGTTGAGGGAGAGACGGTAACCGGAGCCGACCAGTTCCATATCTACACCAGACAGAGTGCTTCCTTCACTGAAGAACTGAACAGCCAGGGTGGCGGGGATGGACGGACCATCGGAAAGCTCAAACTTTGCTCTCAAAGAACCAGAGCCTGACGGTAGACAAACACGGTCAATACGGGAATACCCTGTGGCACATGATCGTTTTTATCTCTTCAGCATTATGTACAAAACTACATTGCAGTATCTGCGGAATAACAACGTTTACTGTGAAGTGCAAAATACCAAAAAATGGTTTTTAACTGCCCCAGAAGTACAGTATGAGGTGTTATTCTGGGTGAGGGAAGCTTTGAAAATTGCTACAATAGCCATGTATTTCAAACGATCGTCGAAAATGTAATTTTTCAAAATATGACCCTTTTAAATAGGTTGAGCGCTGGACACGCAAAAAGAAAATAAATAAAAACAAATATATATATATATATATATATATATATATATATATATATATATATATATATATATATATATATAGCCTAGACGTAAGTTTATATTGAGATTTTTTTTAATATAAAATTTACAATACATAGACACACACACACACATATATATATATATCCATATTTGTTCTTACCTTCATTTTCAGACTTGTCAGAGATATCACTCAGTTTCCACAACGACTTACTCTGTTCTGCGTTCCTAATTAAAACAGTAACAATCATATGATTAAAGTGACTCTATGATTATGCATACTCCGCTGTTTAACAGTTTGGCATCAGTAAGACTTTTTTTTTTGAAAGAAATCATTGCTTTTAATAACCAAGGGTGCATTAAATTGGTCAAAAGTGAGGTCAAGACGTTTTTCAAATAAATGCTATTCTTCTCAACTTTACATTCAACAAAAGATCCTGAAAAAATGTATATTGTTTGCCACAAAAATATTAGGCGGCACAACTCTGAGAATGAGAAGAAATGTTTCTTGAGCACCAAATTATATTATTAGAATGATTTCTGAAGGATCATTTGACACTGAAAATTCAGCTTTGACGTCAGTAATAAAATATATGAAATAAAAAATGTTGTATAAACGTGAAAATATTGTTAATAAAGTAAATGCAGCCTCTCTAAAAGAGAATCTGAAAGAATCAAAAAATCCAACCCCAAACTTTTTAACAGTAGTGTATTTTTTGTACATAACTTAAATGTTACAGTGATAAGGTGCTTGTTTTAATCACAAGATATATTGTGCGTTTGTATATTTGCGTATCTCACCAGATGGCATTAGGAAGTGACTGCATGGTTGTGACTCCACCACTGATGGGCACTAACACCTGTACATTGGTGAGAGACGCAGGGGGCTGCATCGACTCCGGGTTGAATCTGTAGTCCACTCGCAGGTCTGTAGTACTAGTAGTGCATTTCCAGTACACCACAAGGTTCAGAGGAGTTGACTGAATCCCGTTTGAACATACCTGAGAAAAGAAAGCCAAAGCATCTTGGCAACCCACCAACAATCAGCAAGTAAACAAGCAAGTGTACAAGAACAGCTAGCACTAACATGCTTTACTCGTAAGAAATCATAGAGGACTATCCCCAAGATTAAAAAAAAACGACAAACCTGGTACTTTAAGACGTCCACGTTGTAATAGGATGCAGCAGGGTTCTGCTCGGAGCTCTTCCTGAGGTACGCTGTCAGTGCAGGCATGTTCAGCCAAAAGTCTTTAGTGTTTGTATCGCCCTGGGAGGAGTCACTGGAGTCGCACACACGCATAGAGAAAACACTATTAAGAGCTCAATAATTCATTGCTGCGTGTCGTTGTAGCAGCATGGAACAACTAACCCTACTGCAGCAGCTCAACTATTAAATCACAAATCCCTCCTGATTTGATTAGTCATGCCTGGGAGCTGCTGGCACGAACTCGAGCAGCAACAAAAAAAGGATGTGGGTGAATGAGAGCAGCGCGAGTTCAGCCGGAGCACTTCATGCTAATATGTGACCCTGGATATTTGCAAAAATAGCCGACAATACATTGCATGGGTCGAAATCATTCTATTTAAATCGTCAGGAGATTAAATAAAGATCATGCTACCGTAGACATATCAGCGTTTTATTTTGGGTTACTAATGTTTAATTTTGGACAAATTTAAAGGCGATTTGCTCAATATTTTTTGCACCCTCAGATTCCAGATTGTATTTCGGACCAATATTGTCCTATCCCAGCAAGCCATGCGTCAGTGGAAAGCTTTTAGACTTTATTTCAGCAGTTCTCAACAGGTCTGCTGCTTTTTGGAAACCAAGATACATGCTTTAGAGGGATTGAGTTCAAAAGGACATTTATTCAAAATATAAATCGCTTGAACATTAAATTGTCTTTACTGTCACTGTAAAAAAAAAAAAAAAAAAATGCATAAATGCAACACAAGCAGAAACACAAATTCACCTGTGCAGTAGTTGCTGGTTGGGCATGATCTGCTCTAATTTGCTAGTGTTTGAGAGTTTGAAGCTGAGTACAGCAGGAGATGGAGTAGAGGTGAAAATCTTGATGATGCCGCTGGGGAAGGACAGGGTCATGTCTCCGGTGATCTTCACAATGCATCTAAAATGACATGAAAATGAAAAAAATTACAGATAATCACACTTAGCATATACTACCCGAACAATTAGTGCTCACTAATAAATTTAACCTGTAATAAAAACCTCATAAAAGTACTAAAATCTGTATAAAATGTAAAGTCTGTATGATGATGTGAAACTCACTTGCTGGGATCTGCCCCTTTAAAATAGGCATTAACTGATTCAGTGAACGCCACTGCGATGGGCAATGCATCCTGAGAAGCCAGTGTCACTGGACTGGGCCCGCGAGATGTCCCTGAGAGGAAAAGAGACATTTAAAACGCATTTAAGTGTGAATCCAAAATAGCAGGAGTTCAGAAAATTCAAACCTTCGCAGTGACAAACTCTGAAAGATCAACAGGTGAAAGGAAAAGACATCTTTGAGCAATCTCTGCAAAGCATCCTCATCAGCCACAACACAACACAGCGGCACAAAAGTCAGTTTCACGATTAGAGATCATCCACATTAGTTTGAGCAAAGTAAAATCCACTGAAGATACAGAATGGGTGTGGTTTAGCAGATGGGGCAATGCAGTTGGTTGATCAAGGACAAATGAGTTTGTTAGTAAGTTAGAACAAAATGTTCTTCTGGATCCTTTCCACCGTACCTGCAGGAGTCTCACATCTCTTCTCAAACGTGGGCAGTTTTCCCACGAACAGATCGTCCTCTTAATTCAAAACGAAAGGAAGGAAACCACAAAGAGAAAGAAAAACAGGCCGAGAGCACAGCCCGACCGCGAAGGGTGAGGATGGAGTGATCTGGTAAGCGATGTGTTGACCATATCATGAAATAAAACATGTTGAATATTATTTGTGCATGTTAGCTTTCTTTGGATGTGGACATGATTATAAAAAAAACGTGCTTATGAGTTTTATGGTTACTGTATTGTGAATGCACTTTGGGCAGTTCATCTTCATGTGCGTATACGAGTGTGTGAAAGCGAAGACTCACCCACAGTTGGTGTGTTGCTGGCGCTCAAGGAGGTGTTGGAGCTGAGAGAGGAGGAGCTCTCGGCACGAGCCAGAGGAGCAGCGGGAGGCGGGCTGGAGCTGGACATCTTAGGAGGGCTGAACGGTCGGCCCTGCGGAAAACAACCAACTGATTAATAATTCACTGCATTGAGCCTTCCTTTAGTTCGGGTTCAGTCCGTATAATATAGGCTTTATTATCGGGTGCGAGGTGGAAACAGAGAATATCTTCTTCACTCACAGATTCATTGATGCCTGTCAGTTTGCCTGCAGGCAGTTTGGGCCTTGATAATGGTCTTGGAGGCGGGACAATGGTTGCTGTGCCCAGGGGAGTGGTTGGCCTGTTTGGAGCTGTGCAAAAAAAAAAAAACACAAAAAAAGTAAGAACCAATAGACATACAAAAAAGGGAAAAATACGGAAGTAGCACACTTGAGAATGAATAAAACCAACAGTGCTGAATAACATTCAAAATGGCGCTACAATCGGTCTGACGTCACACGATCTCGCAGAAACAAATCTCAAGACTACACCTAATGCACATGCAAGGGCCAACGTCACAATATAAACAAATGATAAATTATGGGCAAACACAAAGTCCATAGAGAAAATGAGTATAAAACACAAAATCGAAACGGAAAAGACCTCTTAAACCATCTTAGTCATGTAGTTTTCTGAATTAAAACATGCTGGATATGATAACTTAGGCCATATGTATCCGGCTAAAAATATGCATTATTGAAATCAACCAATGCAGAAAATGCATCTTTAGTTTATGTAGGTGAACCAAAAAAGCTATATACTGTATATAACAAAACAAATCAAACTGAACAACTCTTTAGCTGGGTACAGCTAAACAGTAACTATGACTATGATGGCTTACAGGTTTGTTACATTTGTATTATTTAAATCAATAATTAATACAGAAAAAGCAAAGATTAAATATACATTTTCACCAATCAATCACAAAAAAAAAAATTGTAAAATAAAATTCTAATTGGGAAAAAAAAAAAAAAAATCAAATTCCACCAAATCGGTTACAATAAATGAAAACAAGTTACATAAAAAAATTAGGCTTGTTAAATGCACAGTACACACATCTCACTGTCATGTAGCCATAAGGCAGTGTTTGAACATGCTAAGAACTCTTATTCCTCAACATTACCATCCTGCATGGGTCGAGCAGGTGCTCCGGTTAGAGAGGGGGCACCCTCCTCTCTCCCAAAGCTGCCAAACGGGTCAGCAGACTCTCTGAAGAGAAACTTGGGCTGCTGAGAAACGGGCACTGACCGAGGCCTTGCTGGTTGATGGGACAGTCCCCGACATGGCACAAAGTCATCATTAAAGGCGATCCACTGGCTCTGAGCCCACGATGTAAGCGCGTCTGGACCAGTGACGGGAGCACTGAGAGGGGGCTTGTGGGCAGCATAGTCCTTAGGAGCAGCCTGCAGGGCTGGAGGCACACTCATAGCTCGAGCTGGGCCAGGGTGGAGGGGAGCCACCGCCTCATCGGGGAGCTCCCAAGGAGAGGTGGAGGGAGGAGAGGAGAGTACAGGGAACGGCGGAGCGCACGGCTTGACAAGACCGGCAGGAGGAGGGAGTTTGGAGGGAAGGGGAAAACAAGGAGCCTCGGTGATTTCAAGACTGACTGCTGAAGGAGAGGTGGGCTCCGATTGTAAATCCACTTCTGCTACAGGGGTCATCAGAGAGAAAAGAGTAATGCACGATTGTTTAAAAAAAAAAAAAAAATTATATATATATATATATATATATATATATATATATATATATATATATATATATATATATATACACACACACACACACACACACACACACACACACCACATATTGACTGGCATGTTAAAAAGACTACATGGAGAAAATATGGAGTACAGCTCTATATTTCACAGAACTACAAAAAAGTATTTTTAAACCAAAACAAATAATATATAAAATACATAAAATATATTAAAAGATACAATGTAAAGTAAATCAAACAATTATTTAAAAAATTATAGAAATCAATAAAGCAAAAAAAAAGAAAAATTACAAAAATTATTTCAAAATAAAACAATACTATAAAAAAGGTCAAAATATTGTAGAATCATATTGAAATATGTACCTTTAAACCCTAAAAACATACAATGAAAGCCAACTACCAGCTGAACTTCATGCACCTCTGTCAGTCACAATACAAATGCACAAAAAACAGTTGCATAAATTTGTTATATTTTAAATTACAACATGTCTGAGCCAATGTGTGAATTCTGTACTCACTCTTATGCCGCTTATGAACATTTGTATACTTTTAAGACAACTTTCCTAAAAGCATAATAAAGTGTGACTCATATTCACAAATACATCTCTTAGGATTATTAGGTGTGAGTTCAAGCAAAACATTACAATCATCATCATTCACATTTCTGCATATTTTAAGCCCCTGGGGTCAGAGTCTGTTATGGAAAGAGATTTATTGTGATGGTCAATCCGCAAGCATGGGCAACAGCATTACCTGGGTCTTCAAAAACCTCATCATTTAACTGCAGAGGGAGAGATGTGGGGAAAGACGCTAAGAAGAGACAAGCCAGGTCTAAGAAACGAAAAAGCGTTGAACAAATGCAAACAAAGAATGAGAAGATAAAAGGAAATGAATGCAAGTATGGCTCAAATAAAACACAAGAAGGAAAAAAACTAAAACCAAAACCCTTAACTAGCACAATAGCTCACAACAGAGAAAAAAGCAAAAATGCAGTGCGATACCTTGCTGTTACTCACGTCCTATATCCTCTTCACTGCTCTTTTTGTTCCTTTGCCAGGTCAGACCCATAACAAGATCATGTTTGACAATGTCTGTGACATGGGGACTCCAAACTCCGCCCTATGACCTCTGGAGGTGCCAATTAACTCTGGATTATGATTGGCCCTCGCAGCTAAGGTCAGAGCTTGAATGACGGGTTGGCTTTTTTTTTGTTAGCGACTACGCTGAGTGGCTTTACAAGAAAAGCGCTCACTTGTACGCAAACGAATATGACTTTCGCGCTAGAATTTACCCGCAATATTTTTTTTCCTAACTAAATGATTACAACATACAAAAACATTCTGCAAAGTAACTGACGGCAAGCAGAAATTCTGCGAAAATTATGTTGCATCTCATTTTTGTTCAACCGTGTCATTCCCCACGATATGGAAGCTTTTAGTTCCCGGAAAAAAAACAAAAAAAACATTTCATTTCAACAATCAAGGTCAAGAGCTAAGGAGAAGGAGACGTGTGTGCATGAGGGAGCACACGGTCTATACCCTCGGCATGCACAGGGGGCTTTCTTTGTAACGCAAGTGCACATTTTTGTGTAAATGGTGTAATTTGTGCTAAGAAAATCATGCGTCAGTGAACAAATGAGATATATATTTTTAAAATGTAACAAATAAAAGTAACAAAACTAAAAAATTAAAAACAAAGAAATAAACGACAACAAAAACCTCCCATGGCGTTCACAAAAGATTTCATGCTAAAGCACAGGACGGACTGAGTGAGATATGAAGTCGCTGTGGGATACGAGGGTTTCCGTGACAACAGCAGCCTGAGCAAGCTCTCTAGAGGAGACTGTTGTGGACTGGAAAAGCCCAGACACTTTCACCAGCCTGTAAGCATCATCAATAATGAAGGAGGTCAGACCTAAGACAAGCCTCCCAGAGGCTGGGGGATGGAGAGGTGAATGACTTACGACTGTCTGCGTACAGTGTGTGTGTGTGTGTGTGTGTGTGTGTGCGCGCCCGATGAAGAGCTGAACTCTGTCATTGAGATGCTGACCCTAATACATGTTTTAAATATAAATAATACTTGCAAATACTTGTGTGTGTGTGTGTCTGTCTGTGTGTGTAATACACATACATACACACATATGCAGTATGTGCTTATTTGTAGAGTTCATGTAAGATATAACGCCTTGGATTCAGAATAATAAATAATATCTATATGCTGCATTACAACAGACGGAGTTACCTGTTGAGTGGGGTATAGAGGAGCTGGAGCTGGTGCCGGTCGGGCCAAATGGATCCAAAGACAGCAGGTCATTACTGGCTAATCTACTGTTTGAAGAAGAAAAAACACGACAGTTGTAGAATAAAGTAAATCATCGCTTACAATGTTTTCCAAATACAGTGACAGGGTTAACAGCGAAGCTTTTCTTACTCATTAAAGGATGTCTGCGGTATCTTGGGTCGCGCCAGTTCATCACCTGCAAAACAAGAAGAAAACACGCAATTGAGTCATGGGGCAACTCTTCGGGGCTTCATGATCTGGAAGCAGTTGAAAGAAAACCCTTAAATTAAACAAAGAAATCCCTTTGCGAATAAAACTTAAGAGTTCTTTCAACTGGGCATTGCTCATTAGGCCTCGATTTAAAAATGCAACTCATGTGTTTCATGAAGGACGTTTAAAAATGAAATAAGATTTAAAATAAGTTATTGTTTAATGCCAGAAAAAAACAATAGTGAAGCCGGAAAATGAACTGCATCGGTCATTTGGTTGAGTAAGGACAGCTTTTCTAACCACAAAGTGCCATATCAGGTGGTTAAAAACTGGTAGCAAGTTGAGTACTACATGAGACACATGTATTTGCGACCCCATTCATCACAGGTCAAGATCAAATACATACACCTAAAATGACATGCTATAAATCTTCTGCATAGTACATTTTAAATAGCACGTATTTGAGCTCAAATCCCATTGACACACAGTACAATATACACAAAGAACAAATGACAGGGTTAAAAGACAACAAGTGATATTAGTTACCAATGGCAATTTTAGTACAAATAGTCAATTAATTTTGTAGATTGCGCTTTTTTTTTTTTTTTTTTTTTTTTTTTTAGCTTCAGCGAAATCCCTCATTCCCACCAACACAAACGCAAATACCGACCAAAAGAGAGTGTGGGTACGCTCAACGGACTCACCTGACTTTGGTTTTATAGCAGGGAATGTTTGTTGTCGTGTCATTCCTACAGTAAGTATGCGTGAGATCCACATTTACAAAAACATTTACAACCGAATAAAAAAAAAAATTGCCACACAGGACTGCACGATTATCACAAAAACCGTAATTGTTTTTGTCATTTTCCTTGAAATTGTATTATTGCCATTATTAATTCCGATTTGCATTATATAGTGTCTATGCCATCGCTTGAAGCAACCGCCTGCCATATTTTAAAATGAAAATAAAAACAAATGAAAAAGTATAATATTAAATACTATTAAGCCTCTCTTAAGAAAACACGTGGAAAGAAAACACAACTTAAGCGCATAAACTTATTTTAGATTAATTGCTGTTTTGAACAATTATAAATGATTACGTCTATCTATCAGATTAAAGGACCTATCGACTAAAATTATCTGGCAGACCTTATCATTTTCAGCACGTGCAAGAAGTTTACGGTAAATGCGCTCTTTGATGAAATGTTTACCGTTCCAGTGCAAGAATAACAAAACATTTCTACTGTAAGCTCTATTGCCGTCTTATGGATTTAAAAGTATGTAAAACTTTCCTGGGAGGTTCTTGATGTGAGAACATGCCGCAGTGTAAACACTACATTCTGGCATGCATCTGCGTTCGTTTAAGCCACAATTTACTGGAAAAATGTAAAATTATGATGGATAGAAAAACACAAACACACAATTAAGCAGTTAATCTTGCTCATGGCTTAAGGAGGCAACGCTGTGCTACTCGGATGAGGAAAAAATGGGAGATGATGTTTATTTTCTCATGGGATGAGTTGGCTTTGGAGGGGTCACCGGAGCGAGATCAAGGAGGCTTGACGAGAAACGTCACGGCCAAGAAAAACCAAAAAGAGAAGTCAAAATGGCAGGCGCTCTCCAGAGCCAAACCTTCAGAGTGACAGAGGGATGGAGGGAGGATGAAGAAAAAAAAAAAAGAAAAAGGAATACTCACTGGATTGGTTTTTCTTCATATGAACCTGGAAATGAAAACAAGCTTTTATTAATGAGAGTGAGAGGAGTTATGAAAACAGAAGAAGACATGAAGTGCTTCATCCCCACATTCGTACAACAGATACTGGCCTCACAGGACGACACACACACACACACACACACACACACACACACACACAGAAGAATGAGCAGAGAACCGCACTATTGAGATTACATATTCAAACCATAAGTTCAGCGTCAATATTCTGCGAGGCAGTCTAAACACGAGAAAATGAGTGGCAGAGAATCCAACCGACTTCACTACCGGGATTGTTTTGAGGCTGAGAAATGTCAACAAGAGTCAACTAGCAAAACGGCAACAAATGCGCAAAGATGGGAAGGCTTGGTTTACTGTGTATTCAAAGTGACTCATACGCGGCATCTCTGCCCGAAAACTCTGTCAGAGCGAATGGGCAAAAAAAAAAAAAAAAAAAGAGAAGAAGAAAAGAATCAAAAAAATCAAGATACGGCCCGTGAATGTAAGTAAATGGTAAACGGTGAAGGAGAAACGGAGGAAACGCAAACAAACACGCACGTGCATGCAAACAGACGTGGATAGACAAAAGCGAAGGCAGGGTTTAGTCCCAAAGTGGGGGAAATAGTGGCAAATGGGTTCAATTAGACCCAGGCCACACACCCGCCAACGAAAAAGAGAGAGACAGCACACATGAAGGGGAAAGAGACAACAAAAGACTACGGGAAATGGAAATGGAAAGCTCAATAATACCAATAATCTACAACAGGTGACACGGCATTCATCATCACCTACATTTCCTGAGTTAACCAAAACTACCATAAAACATATCCGCCTAAAAAAAAATGAAAAGAAATGAGACCGAGAGGGAAAGGAAGCACAACTCCGATACGGGACACAAAGACAAATGTTCGGTACGGTGAACCGAGTTTTTGAGATGTGTAAATATTTCAGAGGTTAATCTGAGTGATTACTGAGCACATTTGAGAGAGAGAGAGAGAGAGAGAGAGAGAGAGAGAGAGAGAGAGAGAGAGAGAGAGAGAGAGAGAGAGAGAGAGAGAGAGAGAGAGAGAGAGAGAGAGAGAGAGAGAGAGAGAGAGAGAGAGAGAGAGAGAGAGCTCGGGCCTGGTGAAATGAATGATGAAGAGCCTCTCTAAAAGATGTGTGTTAATCCATCTCAAACTGAGCAAACAGAGGCGGCGGCGAAGGTGTCTAATGTAAACTGTCGCCCCGGCTGTGCTCACTGAAAACACAAGCTGGCACTCGTGAGGATGTGTTATTGCAGAAATACATCACTCTGTCATTTCAAAGCGTCACAATGAGACGAAGAGCGAGGGATGTGGGGAGAGAACGTAACGCACGCTAAAAGGTGAAACCGAGCAGCGAGACGGATGATGTTACTGATCACTAAACTTACCAATTAGTTTTTTTATTCTGTCCATGTTTATCAGCCAATATAAATACGCTATCATTCAAAAGTTTGATTGAAATTTTTCAAAACGCGTTTTTCGAATTTATTTAAACAAAAATACAGCAAAAACTGTAATATTATGAAATGTTGTTAGATTTTAAAAATTTTATTTTCTAATTAGTATTTTAATTTGTGTGCTGTAATGCTAATATACCAATTTGATGCTAAAGAGAGATTTCTCATTATTATGATTGAAGTTGAAAGTGCTTAGTTGTGACGCATAATTTTTGCATGAAAATGAATTCAATTAATGCATCCTCAAGCAATAAAAAAAGGAAGAAATCTGTGATCCGTTCACAAGAATCTGCAACGTCTTATTTATTTTTGCTAGTTCTGAACATTTATTTTAACTAGTTCCGAACATTTCAAGGTATCAGTTGCTTAAGCTGCTTTCTTTTGCAGGCTCTTGCTTTCACGAGCCTTTGTGTGCGTGCGTGTGTGTGAGCACGTTTACCTACGTGATCTTACTCATTAGAAACAGAGTCCCTTCCGTGCTTCCTGTGGTGAGATTCCAGGCAGGAAGTTGCATGGGTTTGTTTACCAACAGCACACACACACAGATGGTCCACAGGCTCACAGTGTGTGCAGGAAGAACTGCTTGACCACACAACTGTACACACACACACACACACTCACACACGCTTCATATCTAACAGCAAATGACAGAACAGCAGGTCATCTTAGTGTGATGTCACCCATTATGTCATTGTCACTAATTCAGTCATCTCACAAACACTTGAGAAAAATTAAGTATTCATTCCCTCGCTAGAAAGGTCTAACGTCCATTAGGAAAACATATTATTAATTTCAATGGGCCAGTTAGATCTTTATAATAACCACAGGTGCGTAACAAACACACGTAAAATACAATTGCACTCGGGCACAAATTGGGATGGAGAAAAGAGTGTGAAAGCATTCACAGCATCTCTATCGGCCGCCTGTGAATATCATTATCTAATAGTGCCCTCTAGTGTCTGCCGGGTCAACTGAGGTTTTTGGGGGAAGAGATGGAAGTGTGGGAAGCAGAAACATGACCGTAAATTATATGAACCAATCACAAGTCTCTCTGCCCGATGGTGCACAATCACCCTTTAGAGAAGGAGACCAGCTTGCATTATTTTGTGCACGAATGAATGAGTGCGCTAGGTCTGTATGTGAGGGTCTTTACACTCGGTGTGTGTGTGTGTGTCTCTTACAGCTGGGGTGGGCGAGAGCGTGATGTTTCCAATGGAGGCCTTCAGCTCGTCGATGGTGGCTTTGTGCTGGTGTGTGCCGTTGTTTGTCTGCACGGGCTTGATCTGGACGTGGAACTTTCTAGGCTCGTCCTCATCTTCTGAGTCACTGGATGAATAAAAGGAGTTCTCTTTGGCATGTGATCAGAACCGTTAAGAAAAAATGGTTTTTGGGGGGGGGCATGAAAATCTGTGTATAGCATCATGGGCTGAGAAGATCAGATGGCGTATTTTATTTATTTGTTTTTGCATATTCTAATTGCAGAGCGATGGTAAAAAAATAAACAAAAATCTGATGGGAAGCATTGGCCTGGCAGCGATTCAGATAAAAGTGCAACAAAGAAAGTTATCACACTATGTTCCCGAGCCAAAAAGAAAGCGTTCGGGGTTTACACAGAGCAGAAGCGATGAAAGGGACGAAGAAAAATGTTTCTGTGGCCGAGATGAAAGAGCGTGCCTGCATGTGTGTGTGTGTGTGAGGGTTAAGGAGAATGAAAGAGATGGATCTGATGCAAGGATATCATTCTCGTTGACTTCTGGTCGGATACAGAAGCCCTCCTCGTCCAGCTGAGGCACATTCTGCAGAAAAACACAGAACGCACCACAGACAAATCCTATTATTCACACTCCTCAATACATCACAACACGAGCAGAGTCCGACCGAGGTAAAACACACTATTGTTAGCAATATCGCAAGAAGCATGTACGCTATGTTGTCTTTACTTAACACTGTAAG
The DNA here is from genome assembly GCF_018831695.1 of Puntigrus tetrazona. Taxonomy (NCBI): domain Eukaryota; kingdom Metazoa; phylum Chordata; class Actinopteri; order Cypriniformes; family Cyprinidae; genus Puntigrus; species Puntigrus tetrazona. The sequence goes on along the minus strand of NC_056703.1, from coordinate 6,004,347 downwards.
AATTATAGACAATCCTTCAACAACATTAGGTCACCACTCACGGCGTTATGGAGATCTATAGCACCGTAGAAACCCGGGGGAGCTCCGTTGGAAGCGTTCTGAAAGAAGGACGAACAAAAGAAGCTTTGTGGGCGAGCGGCTCGAAAGGAGTTTCTCCGAAATCACCAAAAAAAAAAAAGAGCACGCTTTGATCAGAAGAAAATAGGTCTCATGTATGAAATGACAGGAAAACACCTTTGGCTTTGTCTTTAAACATTCACAATGTTAATAATGACAGTAAACAAAAGCACTTATTGCACAGAAAGCTAAAATGAAAAATTTTAAAGCATATACTCACAACTGCTTCTACTTCGGCAGATTCGCTAATCGAGACAGGGAAAAGTGTATTAGAGAATAATACTAATAGCAAAATCGCTATTTAGATATTAGTTAATTACTCAGACAATAATTATATATCTCTCCATAGCAGAAATGAGTTTACTTCTTAAGTTCTGTCAAATACGCGAGTGCTTCACGAAATACTACGAAGAACGGCACGTCTGAGAATTAAAAATGTTATTATTTTAATGCATAAAGAACTAGTGATATCGCATTAGAGTAAAAGTCAGCACTTACGTGGAATCCGTGTCTTTATCTCTCCGTCGGCCCGGTATGGCAAAGGTTTTCCTTTTTCTGGGTTTTGCGCCTGAACAGACACAGCAATGATTTTTACACATCTAGACAAATACGGGTGCGTATGAAACACCCCCGAATAGATATTGACTGATCGAAAAGGCTACAAAACTAGTAAATTGTTATGAACAGATATAATCAGAGATATTAAAGAGAACTCATACAGTCAGTATTTTTTCTGAAAAATAAATGCAGACCTTCTGTGGCGATCGAGACATTACATTCCTCAAACTCGATGGGCCCTGTGATGACAACGGACAAACATATACAGTTTATTGACGGGATGTCATGTTACGGTATCTTGAAATCAAGAATTATGATATGGTGTCATATTTAATATAAAAAAAATACATTTTACAATTTCAGAAAATCATTCGCATAAATACACACACACACACACACACACACACACACACACACACACACACACACACACACGCGCGCGCGCGTATAGGTCAGATTTTTTGGCAAGCAAATTTACAGTCATCAGTGGATCTGGCAACAATCTGACTTCCTCTTTAAGCCAGACTGCATTTTGTTCACAGCCAGCACACAACACACACTAATAGATGCGCACGCGCACACACACACACACACACACACACACACACACACACGCAGGCCTGGAAGCACTTCTGATTTGATTTTACCCTCACACACAAATCCAATAAAATGACGGGTAGCATTGATAACACTCAAATGCAGTCGAATGCTGCACACTAGTCTGCGCCCAAAATATGAATACAACACAGACTTGCTGCAAAAGACAACAAACCGCACGCTTCATTTCTCGCTCATCAATTTTGCATATTTACCTTCAAGCTTTTACACTTTCAACGTGACCCATTTCCACACTGACACACGGGTGACGGGATTCAAGCAAACAAACTGCCATCTTCGCTGTATTCGGCGTCTTAGGCTTTTGCCGTCGTGACCTAGCAACACGTCAGCACAGTCCTGCAGGACTCAAGCTGAAATCCAATCTCAATCTTACTAGCTTCAGTCGGTTTGGTTACAGATTCTCAATAAATACCCCGAGCGGCTATAAATATTAATTCTGGGCTTCCGTGACTGGCCGCAAAGAGAGGAAAGATGCCCCTCGGTGCTCTAAGAGCCCTTTAGAGCACGTTTTCTTTTGTGTTAATGCGCGTAAAAGCTAATGCTTGTCCAAGAAAACGAAAGGCAGCATTTTACTACCACCAGACCTCAGCAAGAGAGCCCGGGGCGCTATTTTCATTGCACAGAAAATGCCTTGACCTGAAAAAACAAAAGCGTGTGATATTTAACTCGAGCGGTTCAATAGAGTTTCCCTGGAGAACGGCGGCTGCGAGCGGACCTCATGTGCACCGTTCGGAGCAGTCACGACAGCCACACATCACACTCGCTGACGCAGATACAGTATGACCGGTCTACTCTACTGCACCAGATCACTTCACCCTTTTAGCTCTCTGTTTTTGTTTGTTTGAGAATGGCGCCGATCAAACGATCAGAACTAAAGGGCACGTCCTGTACCCAAACACACACACAAAAAAAATCAAAGATCCACTGAAAGCATATTAAATGCGTGAAATTGTTTGATTTTTGCTGTTATGTAATAATTATGTGTAACGTTTAGAAACATCACCTACAGAAAAAAGCATTTTTGGGAAGAAAAAAAATAAAAAAATGTATCAAAACAACTGCAAAAGGAACAAAAAAAATAACACTAAAATTTTAAAATGCAGCAAAAAAATTTTGTCTCCGTATAACAGGCAAATTAAAAAGATGCATACATCTTCTACGACTTTCAGAGAACCTTTTGCATTTTAAAATTTGATATTTTTAAAAAATAACTGTAAAATAAAATGAAACTCCTTCCGAGGAGCTTCAAGTCAGATTTAGCTACAATCATCACCAACCTCGTCTCCAAATAATTAAAACATTTTCATATTTGTTACAACTAAATAAGTTTGTCTGAACGGGTTTATAAAACTGGAGAATGGAGATTAATCTGCGAGATTTCCGTGCAGCTGCTGGACCAAAAAAAAAGCTTTATCGAATTATATGATGTCAGGTAATTATGAGAACGCTTCCAGTCTCCATCTAACAATATTTATGCACACAGATTCAAACATCGGACACAACAATGCCATCTAAACCTGAAAATGGGTCTTAGGTTTTGTTTAAACTCGTGTAAGCAGACAGGCCGCTTTGTGTACATGAACACATGTGTGTATTTATGCGTGTGGGTTTACAGCGAAACCCGAAGGAGACGCTGCTGAAAAATGTCCACACAAGTTAGCTAAACCTAACAAAATCAATCTTTTGATTGTCACCCGAAAAAGAAAAATAATCCAAAAAGTCAGCGTTATTTGAAAAAAAAAATCGCATTTGAGTTAAGTTTCTATTATGACTGGTCTTTGGTAATTAGTTCGATTTATTACCAACAACAACAACAACAAAAACGTTTAAGGTTTATTTACGCAGCTAGGTAAATATATGCTTTTGTGCATGCCTGTGCACATGCGTGTTTGTGCACGAGAGGCGCACGCGGTCATGCGTTAACCGAGGATGTTTTTTTTTTTAAATTGCATACGCCGAGTATTGGCTCTCGGATGGCGCAGCAAGGAGAGTTTGCGTGTCTGGCCGGCGGCCAGTTCACAGCCCAGCTGGAGATCGCTGAACTGCTCTTGCAACCTCCCTGCAGCCCAGCGTGTCACTTCGGGATTGTTTCCGTGGTACAAAGTTTGTTCAACCTCTCTCTCTCTCTATACCGGTTAGGGCTGCTCTGATTTCATCAGCGTGCCACGCAGGTTATTGCTCTGACAGCGGCGCAATCCCTAATGAACAGCTTGATATGGGGGAAGGAATGTTTTGTTGACCAAAACAGTTTTTAGTCTCAATTAATTCTGCTGTCAAAACAAATGAAGGGCAACCAACCTCCATTCTAGACCCCTGTGGATGCATAGTTTAACTAGGCTACTTGCGTATGGAATATTACATATACGCTCACGTATACGTACATGTGTAAATTAGCATCTAAATTAATACATTTATTACTAAATTTAGTCATTTCGGCAAAGATAAAAAAAAATGACAGAAAATACTTTTCGTCCAAATAACTGTTTTGAAGTGTTTTTTTATTTTATTGTTATTTAAAATAATAATAATAATAAAATAAAAAACATTGTTGGCAACTGTTAACGTTGATGATTAGACATGTTTCTTGAGCACCAAATCAGCATATTAAAAATGCATTAAGAATAAATAATTCAAGCATAAAAAGAGCTAAAATTATAATTGCAATATTTTTACAATATTAGAAAATGCTTAAAATAAACTTTAAATGCTAATGTGTGTTATTTTGTATTACAAGTAATTATGAAATATTTTTTGTTATTGATATAATATAATATAATGTAATATATAACATAATATAATATATCAAGAGTTTTGAGAAAACTTTATATTATAGCTTAAGTGCGTAATTTAAGTTTTTACTAAACAAAAATGTCAGTGTCAGGATGTTAAAAAAGCACACCAATAGTTATAAAAAAAAATTCAATACGAGGGAAAAAGTCATACAGCTTTCAAAGCCAAAAAAGAAAAAGTAAAAGGTTAAATCCAGTGTCTGAGTCCAGCATTTATGTTGTTAATATAATTACCGTCTTGCTGGTTTAGTTACGCCCCGCTCCCATTTAGCTTCAAGCGAGATTATATTCTCTATGTGAAACGTGAAAAAACTTCCACCCTGTGCAAGGAGGGAGAAGCAGGAGGTTAAACGAAAGATCGCGGAGGAATAAGTGAGGAAAAATAGCAAGAGCACGGGGGGAAGTGTAGCGTGTCAAGCTCTATCAATTTCCAGTGGCTTAATCTTACGTAAAGGTGGGCAAGCTTGACATTCCACTTAGCATGTGACGCTAGCGTTAGCATGTGACGGCCAGTGCTTGCCGAAAAAACCCCTGCGAGGGTCAGAGCTCCACAAATCCTCCAGTGTTGCAGCAGTCAAACCTGCTCCTTTTGTGGGTTCACGGCCCGGACTAACGCTCGTTCTTATCATTAAGTCGGTCGGTTATGAACTCATGACCGGTCCTGTTAATAATATCAAGAGCAAAGCGGTTCAGCGGCAGAGGTTAAGCTGCGTTACCTGGTCTCTCTTTGCCCGTTCCTTTGCTTTCTGACAGTTTCTGTATGAGACTCTCAACGGAGGTGTTCTCCATGTTTTTCACAAACTCTTCTTGCACCTGAAAAGCAAAGATACACAATAAAAACGGCATGCACTTATTCGCGACAACGTAGCGGAGCGTCTTTGTATGCTAATGCAGCAGACAGGTAATGGGTATATAAAATAATATCTTTTTTGGTGCCATAAATCTATTAGTGCCACATTCAGCGGCACTTTAAAACGAGGTTTAGTTCATTAACCTTAGTTAAACTTACCTATCTTAAACAAAAAATTAGCATGTTTATCTTTCATGCATTTTATGATGACTTTAAAACAAACCTATGTCCATGTAGAAAACTTAATTGTACTAATACGGGTAAAAATAACTGAAATCAAGTGTTCGTTTTTTTTTATTATTTACCACATTTTTGGTTTCAACAACGAAAAAGACTGACATCAACAGAAAGATTAAAGGGGTTTCTACCCCAGACTGTGTCCAATTGCACCAAAGTAAGCTCTTAAAAAGCCAGGAAAGACTAAATGAAATTTACTGTAACGAGACTTTGTTCAGAATTGGCAGCGTCTGACCGGGGCGAAATAGGTCAGAGCCCGCTCACTCTTCAGAGCAGACGTTATGTCGTTTAATAGCATGGCCTTAACATGATGCCGAAGCTAAATAACGAGTCATTTATGTCGCACGTCATACGTGTAGGCCTGTCGCGATAGCAACTTTTAGTTGTGCGGTATATCGCCCCGTAAATAATCGCCATAAGCAACATTAATGCAACATTTACCCTTTCGTTCCACCG